>NW_010429916.1:40255-48799 GCF_000710305.1 Buceros rhinoceros silvestris | reverse complement strand
ATTCCTGCCCTGCGCTCAATTTTTGGAGTAGCAGCCCTGAAGACACTTAAATAGAGCCAGGTTTGTGGGCACAGACGTAATTCCTACAGCTGTGCAAAACAAAGACAGCATCTTTTCTGTTGCACCCCTGCAGACTGCTGCATGATAACAAGGCAGACGATTTACAGTGGATTCAAGGTGCTTCTCTGATCTGGAATTCCTCGTGACTCATCAAAGAGATGACAAAAAAGTCCCTCACTCCTGACGTGTCATGTGTAACTTCGAGGAATATAAATATCCATGTGCTCTTCCCCTTTCAGCAGTTTACCCTGTGGTGTATTTCAGCCATGTATGTGCTGTATTGTGCACCTTTCTCAGACATATAAATAAAGTCCAGTTTTCTGGCAAGGAAAGTTCTGGGATGTTTTTCCATGTTGTGATGGACTTCAATTAAAAACAAGCTTTTCTAATGAACTAAATAAATAGAAATTAGTTCATGACATTATCCCTCTGTTTTTCATTTCCATATGGATTTCTGTAGGTCTGGCTTTTTTCGCTTTTTGACAGTCATACATCTCTCAAGTTAATAGAGTTACTCTTCAATGCTGTCCCAACATTTTCGGTTTTCGCTGTGTTACCAGTTTTATACTAAAAGAACCTCAGGGTATTGTTGGTGTTGGCAATGGAAAAACTAAGGTTTTGACAGTTTTGTGAGGTAGCTGAGTGTTGGCCCAAAGGAAGGTCTTATGACTTAGGGCTGTCAAAGAGGCACATTAGCCAGAGTCTTCTATTGCAGTTATAAGCAAGTAGCTAATAGTGCTGACATGTCTATCGTATGTAATATCTGAATTCTAAGCTAGGAAAAGATATTGACTTAGAGGGAGAGTCATAAAATAACACCAGGCCACCCTCCATGCTGTGATACCACACATTTGGCCCCTGTCTGTCTCCATGGAGGACACTAAGCAAAGTTCATGTAAGACATTGGGCAGAAACGTGTTGTATTAACACTGTGTTGCAAAAGGCTCCTGTTGTGGTGGTGCCTTGTTCCTGCCTGCAGTGTTAGTAGTGTTCAGCAACAGAGGGGTGATGAGTTTAGGTCTCAAGTTACTGCTAAATGCAGAGTGACTGCTCATCTAAAACTCAGCTGGCCAAAAGGTGTGCTGTAGATTTTATCTTACACTATGCTACACTATAGCTTCCTGATGAAGATCGAGCCCCTAACTTACAATTAGGTAAACTCCATTCTAACTAAAGTAAGTTTGATTTCTCTTTGTGGAATTATAAACAGAAATTTGCCCCACCGCAATTGCTATTACCAAAATGTAGCTTTCTAAATCCAAATTGCATGAGGATTTTTGATAGTTTGTAGATGAGAACAGTATATAGCCTCTAAATGTTTCAAAATAAAACCAACTTATCGAAAGCATTCACTTCTATTAATCACGCTATATAATGGGCTGAATCACGATGCTGTATTTATTTCACTCCAGAGGAAAGATCTCTGTAACTCAACTGCATCTTTGCCACTCATGAATTATCAAGTCTCGCTTTGCTTGTGGGATAAATATATCTCAGTTATGTATGTTCTCTTTTCCTCTCGGTGTATCTATATATTTTTTGGTGTCAATTTTTATTTATATGCATATACCTGCAATGCTCACAGTGGAGATTGTTACTTTGCAATAAGCTGGAGCAAATCAATTTGGCCTACAAACATAATTTATTTTCCTACTGCAGCATTCTCCAGTATCATCGCAGGAGATATCTCAACAGCCTTCGCTGTAACTGTTGAAGTGTGCTACATTGCAAAGATGTGAGGGGGTCTAGCATTTGATCAAGTTGACAGGGAGTGTCAGGTCCCTGCTGTTAGCTGAAACACCAGCGTGATGACAAGTATTTGATGTCATTTCAATGCAGATTCTGACACAGGCCAATTTATGGTCCAATTTATGTCTTGACTCTCATACCAAGGCCAAGCAAGCTATAAAATGTAGTAAGAATTTCTTCAATCAATGTCCAGAGGAAAAACAAATCACTTGGTTACTGTCACAATATTGCATCAACACTCTAGTAAAGTTCTCACAAGTGTGTAACATGCCCCTAAGCTACAGTGAACATGTGGAATAAAAGGCTGGGCATGACAACATCACATCCCTGAAATGGGAGCTCCTCAACTTTACGGCTGTTGCCAGGCTGTTCCTTCATCCTTATAGCTTTCCAGTTTATTAAGGAGAAAATAATTTTCTTTTTGCTTCCCACCTCTTCTCAGCTTCAACCTTTCCTCCCCACCACTATTTTTTTTTTACTCGGTCTTGGAAGCTGTAACTAGTTATCTAACAAGTTTCAGCACAAAATGTCCAAGCAAGGTTGTGGTGGTCAGCTACTGATCACACAGTCTGGCCAGCAAGACTGTTAAAGGCTTATATCTTCACTTTTAAATGGTCTCAAATCAGATAGAAACTTCTACCCTCCTCTTCAGCTCTTCATAATCAAGACACTAGCCCTATCTCAGCCAGCTGGAAGGTCTTGTCAGTGGCAAATTGGCATGTACAGCATATATTTTTAACTGGATATAGGATACAGGGTGATGTGGTTTTTTCCAAAACACAGTTACTGCCTCCATAATGTGGACAAATGGACTTGCTCTGTGGACAACATAAAGCAGGCATGAGAAAATGGGTACGTGGTGTACACTGTATACCTTCATTCTAATACTCTTCTGATTTTGTACATTTAGGAGTGTGAGTATGAATATTTTTTGTTTTCTGTACCGAACCAGAACAGCTGATAGGGGACTTATTTTATCCGGGAAGGCCTTTGCCCTGGTAATTTCAGGAAAACTGCTGTGCAGATGGGGCCAACTCTTTAGGTGGCTGCGAAAATGAAAACAAGGTGAAGGGAGAGTACTTTACACCTGAACATTTCTCTGCACACATCACAAAAATTGCCCTCTGAAGCTTGCCCAAGCACACCACAGGTACACCTACCCTGCAGTTACACTGCCAACAAAATGTCAACAAACAGGCTCCAACCTGATGAAGGGCTTTGTGCAGCTTTTCCTGTCCCATTTCATAACTGGGATGAAGCAGAGGCTGGGGCTTCTCCTTAGCTGGCAGAGGAGCTACAATACACCAAACAGCTTCTGCTGTCCCTGTGGTCCTGGCAGCCAGAGAGCAAAATGGTTTGCAGAGCTTTTATATCTAGACATATAAATTCTGCCAAACCCTGTTCTCAGCAGAACCTCAGGGAAGCTGCACTGCTTGCACATGGTTTAAGCACCTCATACTATGACTAGTCATCCCTCCTTAGATTGGATCATCTCCATTATCTGCAAAGATTTTCTCTAATATGTCCCTGTTACTAAAATCTCAGTGCTACTAAAATCTCTTTGGCCATAATTCAAGGTTTGTTGTCCTTCTGTTAGCATCCCTGTGGTCTCAAA
Source organism: Buceros rhinoceros silvestris (assembly GCF_000710305.1). NCBI lineage: Eukaryota > Metazoa > Chordata > Aves > Bucerotiformes > Bucerotidae > Buceros > Buceros rhinoceros. Next base: position 45,375 of record NW_010429916.1, on the reverse strand, counting down.
GCTAGCTCTTGCTGCTTGTTTTTATGTTTTCCTCCTTTCCCCGCCACTTACTTTACTAACTTTCTTGTTCTGCTCTCATCACCTAAGTATATCAACATAGCACCTCCCAGTAGTGCAGTAAACAAAGCAGGCAGTATCTGTCAAACATGATTCAGTCTCTCTCCAATCCTCCCAAAGGACAGAATCATACATGAGGAATCTTGTTTTAACAGAGATTGTTACTTTGTTGGTTTTTTAAAGAAAGATTCATATTGTTTAATGTTTTTTCATTATTTGTAAACAAACGTGTGTTATATTGGAAGCAAAAAGGAAAGGACTGTGAAAAAAGTAGAAATTTCTTTTTCAGGAAGATTCTAAATTGTTGATATTTGATCTCACAACATCTCACAACAACCTTCTAGTTTCAAAATTGTTTTCAAATGAAGATGTTTTGCTTTCAGAAAGACAAACCAAAATAAAAGTTATTGTAATAAAACATACCTTTTTTCATGAAAAGTGCTTCATTGAGAAAGATTGAACCAAACATTCATTTTGTTGCTACAGCTGGGAATTCTGTCCTGTGTCAAAATAAATCCAAGTGCTGGTCAAATTCTGATCATCTCAAGTTGTGTTTTGATTTGAAAAAGTTTTGCAAGGCATCATTACAGAATAGCTTTTCTCATCGACTCTAGGATACCTGAAAATGAACGTGGTTCCTAACTCAGCCCTGATTGAACTCAGCCTCCCTGAATCCCGTACAAGCAAGTCTTGCTCTTCTGGAGAGAGTGTTGCTGGTTCTGGGACCAAAAATGTTTCCTCTGTTTCATCACCCACTTCTATGGCTCTTTGCTGCTGTTTCATTACATGTTGTGGTACATTAGTTTTCACATTTCTTGGAGAAGAGGCATTGAGACATATTTAGGCTCTCTGCTGTGGCTCCTAAATTTAAAAAAGCAAAAGGCAACTGAAATCATCTGTTTATTCTCCCTAAAGAGACCTAGAAAAGGTTTGGTTGGCCCAAAGTAGTCAATGTTCCTCTGAACTTAAGCAATGTTACGAGCACCTGAGACTCTCTTAGGCTTCATGATACAGCATTTAAACACGTCTCCCTGTGCTCTTATGTGTTTTTGTAATGAGCGTGTCGCTGTGCCAAGGTCTATTACAGTACATTTTGGTCACTCTACAAGCAATAAATGATGGCAAAAATAGGCTTTTTTTACATACTACAGTAAAACTCATTGTATACATAGCTAAAATCCCACCACAGCATGTACAGTTCAGTGTTACCCCTGGTGTCATTGCAAGCACCTGTGGACAGGGCTGCACAGAAAGCTCTTGCTCCAAAAATCTTTGTTTTCTCTTCATTGTAGTTTCTAGTGTTCATATGCTGCACGTGGTTCTAAAAATCATATCTATAATGTTGTGTCATGTCTCTGTTTACAATGCCTGGTGTAAAAGTGATTATGTATCCACAGTGGTGATCAGTGTCAGCCCTTGATGACTGGGGAGGTGGCCTAATTGGCCCATTTCTCCTCCCACCATACAGTTCCCATTTAGAGGGTTCTCTTGTACGCACTAACAACAGGGACATGGCACATACATAGATACCATGAGCAATATTTATCCTATGTGAACTCCAAGGAGAATTTGCCCTGAGAATCAGGTTGTGCTGTCAGTAGTATCCATGCACGCTCAGTTAATGCATGAGTGCAGCAGCCTCCCTTAAAAACTGAAACTAATCCAATACAATCAACCATCCCCAAGTTACTTAAGAAAATCTGACAAAACTAAGTCTAGGAAGTCATTTTTATAGCCCTGTTTATAGCCCCTTTGTTTATGCAGAGATAGGTCAGCTGAATTTATATCTTTACACCGTTAAGTGTCACATACAAAGCTAGCTTGCAAAAAAAAAAAAAAAGGGGGTAAAAAGAACCCATCAGGACTTGTTACACATTCCCTCCCAAGCATGAGGTTTGAACAACCTTTTTCAACAGCACAAATAATTAATACCCACTTCTATTAAAAATCTAAATTAACTTCCTCTCTTGCTACTGTACCGCCACTCTGAATACTTCCATCCGAGAGTGGTAAACCTGAAGGTTGCCGTGTTTGCACAAAATAACTGCTGCACTGTGCTGAAAAATATCCAACCTGTGCTTCCTCTCAGAGCATGTTGCTTCATGCTGTATGGTCAGTAAGTGTATGGATAATCAGGAAGCTTGGCCCTCCTGTTACCCAGGGCTGTTTTTTCCTGAACCGAGAAGCCTCTGTAAAAAACCATGATTTTGCAGTGATGAGGAACCACAGTGTGAGCTGACATTACGGGAAGCTGTTTGTCCTCTGGGGTTAGATGAGAAATTTTCATGATATAAGGGGTGACACTATCAAGCAATGTAAATATCTAAGTATAAAACATACTAATGACATGCAATGATAATTTTGTGACCTCCTGTTTGCTTCATTGACAGAGGACTGCAGAGGACTTCAACAGCAGTTACAGCTCCCTGTCAGGCCAGGGTGGAGGTTACGTGAAGAGAGCCTTTACCAAACACAAAAGAAAAGGAAATAAATCGAACTACTGAAGAAGTAAATTGCAAAATATGTGCTATGTCTTGTTAGAGGGTTTCACTTTTGAATCGTGGTGGCGTAACCCAAAGATTTGCTGACACTTAGGGAGCAGCACTGACAAGGTAATAGTGGCCTTCCCACCCCCAAAAGTAGCAACCTGACCAGCTGGATGTTAATTTATCAGAACGGCAGAAAAGTGCTAGGGTGGAAGTATGAAGGGAGAAGCATCTTGATAGAATATTCACCATAAAGAAAAACAGAATCATACTTTTTGCAGATACTGGAGCAGAGTGCTGGAAAAGAACAGAAATATTGTTGTTTGGGGAGTTCTGTATTTTCACAGGCAACTTGTCCCGGCTTTAAATTGTTGTCCGTATGGTTACGTTTGAAACTGCCTACTTGCATTCACCTTGAATGGATCTTTCCTGGTAGTGAGCCTAATAACATTCTTCATGCAGCAGCCTTCTGAAAGTTTGTCTTATATTAAACTGTCATGATCCGGTGTCACTGGCAGGACTTCAGGTTTTTGATCACGAGTCAGTTTACATGACACCAGGCCTGCAGCTGACAGACAGGGTACCTCTGTCTCAAAGGGGGAAAAGGGTCTTTGCCCAGGGGTTGTCAGGGCTCTCTGAAAGAGCTTTAAACTAGATCTGAAAGCAGAAAGGGATAGAACCAGCCTCACTGGAGATCAGCCTGGGAGCAGCACATCAGTGTCTGTGGGATGCTGTACTAGCGAGGTCCTTGGGTCTGCTGTACCAGTGGAGGTAGGGGACAGAGTGCCGCCATTCGCACAGCTGGAGTGCTGCATTGGATGGCTGTGAACTGTTCAGAATGGACGGGCCAGGAAGGAGAGGTGATGGAGTGGCCCTGAACGTTAGGGAGTGTATTGATTGTCTTGAGCTTAGTGTTGCGGGGTTGAGTGTTTTTGGGTAAGAATCAGGGGGAAGGCCAACAAGGCAAATACCATGGTGGGAGTCTGTTAAAGATCATCCAATCAGGATGAAGAGACAGAGGAAATATTCTACAAGCAGCTAGGAGAAGTCTTACAATCTCTACCACTTGGACTTCAGCTTACCAGATGTCTGCTGGAAATAAAATACAGTAGAGAGGAAACAGTCCAGGAGGTTCCCGAGAGGAAATATTCTACAAGCAGCTAGGAGAAGTCTTACAATCTCTACCACTTGGACTTCAGCTTACCAGATGTCTGCTGGAAATAAAATACAGTAGAGAGGAAACAGTCCAGGAGGTTCCCGAAGTGTGTGGAAGACAACTTCCTGACACAGCTTGTGAGGGAGCCAGTTAGGAAAGGCTCCCTGCTAGACCTGTTGTTCACAAACAGAGAAGGACTTGTGGGTGATGTGAAGGCTGGAGGCTGTCTTGGAGATCAGGATCGTGAGATGGCAGTTTTCAATTCTTGGGGAAATAAGGAGAGGTGTCAGTAAAACTGCCACCTTGGACTTCCAGAGGGCAGACTTTGGCCTCTTTATGAGACTGGTTGACAGAGTCCTTTGGGAGGCAGCCCTGAAGGGCAAAGGAGTCCAGGAAGGCTGGACATTCTTCAAGAATGAAATCTTTAAGGCACACGACGAGGCCATCCTGGTGTGCTGTCAGACAAACCAAAGCTTCGGCTGGAACTCAGGAAGAAAGGGAATGTCTGTGGCCTATGGAAGAAGGGGAGGCCATTCAGGAAGACTACAAAGATTTTGTGAAGCTCTGCAGGGAGAAAACCGGAGGGGCGAAAGCCCAACTAGAATTCAATCTGGCTACTGCTGTAAAAGACAATTAAAAAATGTTTCTATAAATACAGTAATAGCAAAAGGAGAATCTCCATCTTTTACTGGATTTGGGGGGAAAACATAGTGAATGAGGAAAAGAAAACATAGAATGAGGAAAAGGCTGATGTACTGAATGCCTTCTTGGCCTCAGTCTTCAATAGTAAGACCAGTTGTTCACTGAGGGCCCAGCCCCTTGAGCTGGATGACGGGGATGGGGAACAGAATGAAGACCCCATAATCCAAGAGGAAATGGCCAGTGACCTACTACACCACAGGTCTATGAGGCTGGATGAGATCCTCCAAAGGGTAATGAGGGAGATGGTGGAAGTGCTCACCACTTTCCATCATTTATCAGCAGTCCTTGTTAATCAGAGAGGTCCCTGTTGGCTGGGACAATAGCAAATGTGACACCAATCTACAAGAAGTGATGGAAGGAGAATCCAAGGAACAACAGGCCTGTCAGGCTGACCTTGGTGTCACAGAAGGTTATGGAGCAGATCATCTTGAGTGCCATCATGTGTGGCATGTACAGGACAATCAGGTGATCAGGCCAAGTCAGCACGGGTTTGTGAAAGGCAGGTCCAGCTTCACCAGCTTGATCTCCTTCAATGATAAAGTGACCTGCTTAGTGGGTGAGGGAAGAGCTGTGGCCGTTGTCCACCTAGACTTTAGTAAAGCCTTTGACACTGTTTCTCTCAGCATTCCCCTGGAGAAACTGGCTGCTTATGGCTTGGATGGCTGTATTCTTTGCTGTATCAAAAACTGGCTGGATGGCTGGGCCCAAAGAATGGTGGT
>NW_010429916.1:34547-39504 GCF_000710305.1 Buceros rhinoceros silvestris | reverse complement strand
TGGGGCTACAACAACCCCCTGCAACGCTACAGGCTTGGGGAAGAGTGGCTGGAAAACTGCCTGTTGGAAAAGGACCTGGGGGTGTTTGTCGACAGCGGCTGAACATGAGCCAGCAGTGTGCCCAGGTGACCAAGAAGACCAACAGCTTCCTGGCTTGTATCAGCAATAGTGTGGCCAGCAGGAGTAGGGAAGTGATTGTCCCCCTGTACTCGGCACTGGTGAGGCCACACCTTGAAAACTGTGTCCAGTTTTGGGTTCCTCACTACAAGAAGGACATTGAGGTGTTGGAACGTGTCCAGAGAGGAGCAACAAAGATGGTGAATAAGTCTTACGAAGAGCAGCTGAGGAACTGGGGTTGTTTAGCCTGACAAAAAGGAGGCTCAGGGAAGACCTTATTGGTCTCCACAAGTACCTGAAAGGAGGCTGTGGCGAGGTGGAGGTCAGTCTATTCTCCATAATAACAAGTGATAAGACAAGAGGAAATGGCCCCCAGCTGTGCCGGGGGACGTTTAGATTGGACGTTAGGAAAAATGCCTTCACCAAAAAAGTTGTAAAGAACTGGAACATGTTGCCCAAGGCAGTGGTGGAGTCACCATCCCTGGAGGTATCTAGAAGACATGTAGATGTGGTGCTGAAGGGCATGATTTAGTGGTAATTTCACAGTGCTAACAGTTGGACTTGATTTTCAAGGTCACTTCCAACTGAAACAATTCTATGATTTTATCATTCTATGATCAGGTAAGGGAATAGGATGGAAATATTTTTCTTCTATTTCCTTTTACTGATTGGGTAATCTTTGAACCCAGCCTTGGCTGGGTAGGAACAGAAGTACTAAGGGAAGAACTGAGGAAAACCAGGGTCTCTTCACATAAATATGTGAGAAAGAATGCAATGTCATGCCAAAATCCCCTTGTAGCCAACATGAATGTTTTGCATATCCAGTCTCCTAAAAATGAGACTGGTTCTCTTTGCTACTTGAACTTGCAGTTTGGAAACCCTCCCAAGATGCTCAGAGTTGCTCCCTGTCCCTTGTTTTAACCCTTAAGTCACTGTTGTATTTACTCCTGCTGGAGTAATAGAGTGACTGTGTGGTGCTTAGTTGCCAGCTGGGTCTACACCATGACACTTGCTTGGAATTCTCCCTGAAAGGACATGGAATAATCTCAGTATCCTGCCATGTTAACTGGACAACACAGGGCTTTGCCAAAATGTGTATGCCAACTGGTCTTGATATTTTGGGGTTATCTTGGCATGTATCTCTGAGATTTCATCTCCTCTTGCTTTGTGCAGAACTGGACTCTGTACCTTCCCTTTGCTTGCTCATGTCATAGGTGAAACCTATGCAGCAAAGCAAATCAAGGTATTCCCATTAGATCTGCTGGTATGCTAAGGGCATCCTTTCATGAAACCCAAGGGGGTCCCAGCTGTGCATGTGCAGGTTCCCCTGTCTGTGTCCATGCTCTTCCTTTTCCTGTGGATGCTAGTACAGTAGATCGCCATGTTGACAGGAAATTTATGAAGCTTTTTCGGTGATGGACTCGAGATAGTTTTAAGGAGGCAACATCCTCAGGACCACTGTCTCAGGCTTAGGAAGACAGTTCATGTTTCGGGGTTATCTGGAGTCCCAAAAGACATTTCCCGTTTACCTAGGAAGAGATTTTGGAGTGAACAACTGCATTGTGAAAAAGTGAAGAGAGAGATTCATCGCACATGACTCTTAGGAGTCTATTATGCAGCTGAACCTATTAGTCTAGAGCAAGGATCCCCATGTAACCCATTTTCTACAGGAAATTGCTGATGGTTTAGCATTAGGATAGTACACAACACGACGTGTATAGATAGCTCTGCAATGATCCAGTGATCCAGACTGCTTAGGATTTGAGTCTTTGAGTTATCATACCAATTGCTTTGAGGTTCATGGAAATATACCAGTGTAAAATTAGTCTGGAAGACTCTAATTAAATTAGATTCCAAATCAGCGCTGAAGTCTCTGTAACAAGAAAGTAGTTCTTTGCAAAATCATTTCTCCATGTAAGCACGTATGCGTCTTTCTATAAATTTCTTCTGAAATTCAGTTCAGTTTATATACTGTGTGAATCCCGTGTCCTGCAGCCATCCTACGCAGTACGTAGTCTCACCTCCTCGTGCTAAGGAGACAGGGTTACAGGGTTAGGCCTGTTTGTCAGTTTCTGACCAAGATGTGACTTACAAGCTATTGACACACAAAGGATATTTTCTCCAATCCTTGACAAACATTAATTTTCTTGAACTCTTCTCCTGAAGATTCGTGTTTTGACCGGAAAATCTTCACACAACAAAGACTGGTTAGTTGTTAATATTTGGTCTAGAAGAAATAGAACTTGGGGCTATGTTTTAGTACTATTATTTATGAGGAGGAGGGGGATGTAGCTGCATGATTTAAAAGGTAGGTGATTTTTCTGATACAGTTTACAACACTGTCCTACAAGCAATAGTGCCAGGACATCTGAAAAATGGCTCCTTTGCAATGGGAGTAAGAAATGGTGGTTGGAGGCAAAGGGTGTGTGTTAAGCTAATATTGGTGACCAACAGTTTACATTGTGAAACCACAGCCTGAGAGTCTCAGGGAGGGGATACAGAGACACAGGACCCTCGGGCAGAAAAAGTGGCAGAGGGACATGCTTTCAGTGGAGAGAAGTTTTAAACTCCAAAACTATCTCAGGGAGAAGCAAAATATCTGCTAAGAAGAGAGATAGATTTCTATGACTTAGAAGGGTACCCAACCAAAAGACAAGGGAATGGTCTCAAATGACATCTAGCCTAAGCTGGAAAAACACTCGCAGGGATCAGGAAGCAAACAGTAGATGTTATTTGCCTCATTAGAATTGAACATTTCTCATGTTAGTCGGAGTACATAGGAATTGGTTTGTGAAACCTTTTGCAAAGTCTCTGTGCAAATCTACTATCAAGAGAAGAGGTTAATTTCAAATCCGGAGTCCCCACATAAACGGAGTTCCAGAAAAGAATGTATTGGGGGTATGGGAAATTAGAATTGGCACTTCTACTCCTGGGACATAGGCCACGTGAACTCTGAAGGCCTATTTTTTGAGAGGATATAAAAAGTTATTCTGGGTCCACAATGTGCAGCGGAAAAGCTGAAGAAAGAGCCAAGGCTATGTCCCCTCAAACCACCATCCACAGGGCAGACAAGACAGTATCAGGGACATTCACTAAGGAGACAAGTGACAGGTTCATTCACAGACATTTTGGAAAGCTACTGAACGAGCTGTATTAATAACAGAAAAACTGATGGATGGATTGTGAACAGCAAAATTGTACAGTAACCCAGAACGTCACCAGCAGCTCAAGTATCTGCGATTGAGTGAAGATTACTTCATTCAGCTTTCTACAGATAGCAGCCATTCCTTTACATGTCTTCCTGAATCAATGGATGTTCACAGAAGAGCTTGAGAGAAACAAGCATCAGTTGTTGCCATTAATTTTATGAATAATTTGTTGGAAACTGCATTAAGTGGCAACATGAGCCCACAAATGAGCTTTGAAATATTCTTATTCTGAGTCTGTGCAAATGGGCAATTTGCTGTGTAATCAGTTTTCGCAGCCACCCTTTCTCTCAGGGTCACCTGTCTCATAACCTTGCTCTTGCTTTGCAGGTTTTTATTTCACAACATCTCAGAGACGCTGCATGTACAAGTCCAGTGACAGAAAGAGAGATCTCAGAAAATACAGCAAGATTACATCCACAGGCAATTTGAACAAATTCCACAAATTTAACACTCTGTGAGTGTCAATGACAGAGATACAGCCGAGGAGGAGCTATCCAGAAACCAGTAAGTGACAGAGCTTGAGGCTGTTATTTTAGTTACTCTGTGGAACTTACACTTTTGCTGCAACCCAGGTAAATTACAGCAATGCTATTACTGTATACAATTAAAAAGAAGTCTCGTACCAAAGTAGAAGAGTGATATGGCAACTAAGTAAATCTGAGATAATGCCACCCAAAACACTTTATGGTCCTCCCAACATGTAGATACTGCACTGGAGAACATATAGTGATTAACCACCAAAGTGGTATGGAGATCAGAATATAAAACATATGGGAAAATATCAGAGGAACTGAATTTATACAGAGATCACTCACTGGGGACATTATCATTATGTAGAAGTGCATTTAATGAAGTAAGGGAATTCTTCACATTAGTACAAGAAGGTAGAACAAGAAGCAGCAGCCTCAAACAAAGGAAGAAAAAGTTTAGGTTAGATACCATGATTTTTTTCCTTAAAACAGACAAGTTGGGTATTAAAATAGCCTGCCTGTATGAATGAGAGTAGACAGAACCTCACATGGGAGGGGATGGCACAGGCACACAAGGTGGAGGTACCAGTTTGAGCCCTACCAACTCTCCTAAACCAACAAGCCACCTTAGAAAGTAGTGGAGAGTGGTGGCACACGTGCCCTGCCCCTCAGCCACCCGTAGCATAAGGAACCTCTGGCAGCTGCTCACATGGAGGCGCAACACTGGCTCACCAGTAGCTCCTACAGCCTCCATAGTGGTCAGGTGAGGCAGAGCCACATGTGGTCAAGGACTTTTTTTCCAGTCCTTTGTCCTTGGATCCCAATGGTCTATAAATTATGTAACTTAGTATATAAAGACTAAGGTTATTATTAATTCACTTAATAAAGTGAATGCAATAAAGCAATGAAAGACCAGGAGGAATGGCTTAAAAAAACACCCAGCAAAATGAAGACTTGGATGCGGCACCTATGTTGAAATTTCTCATGTAGGGATTTCAAAGTACCTTAAAATAGCATAGGAAATTCTTGATAGACTAGGTTTGAGGGCATCTTCACTGTGAGTTGAAAATGGCCAGATTAGTTCCAAGTAGTGAAAGAACATGTAAATAATCTCAAGAGGGGATGCAGATTTTTCCTGCTGCTGTGCAGCATTTTCAGTTC
>NW_010429916.1:30061-34428 GCF_000710305.1 Buceros rhinoceros silvestris | reverse complement strand
CACATAAATTCTGAAGAGCTTTTGTAGACTTTTCATGTTCTTATATTAACGTCTATTCACTTAGCAAGAGAGTTTTCACCAGTCTAGTTAAACAGAACTTGTAAAGCCGAAGAAACAAAACTTCTGTTTTAGAAACCTATAGAAAGAACAAACCAGTATCATTTCAAGATCTGATACCTCAGGCATAAAAGCTTGACTGTGCCCCATCAGAAATCTTCCGTTTCCAGTACACCTCTCTAACCCTACTAGGTTGTAAAATACGGCAGCATAAATGGGTACGCTGTTTGTCCCGAGACTCAAGTTGGTTGTATTTTTTGGAGGAGGTGAGGAAAAACAAGGCAGTTTCCACTTAAGAAGGAGAAAAAGAAATGTTTCTTTGCTGGTTGCCTTTTTTTTTTCGGGGGGCAGGGCGGTGGTAGGGGGGTGGTGGTGTTGTTTTAATGGCAACCTTTTTGAAGCTACTCTCAACAGGTTCAGAATATTAGAAAAAATACAGAGAGATTAGAAGGCAGGATAGTGCAGGCGGGGCACTGAAAGACATGGGATAATACAATTTATCACATAAATTTAACCAGAACTAGAGGGTATCTCTCTGCCAAATGTGATTTGATGCATGTGGACACATACACATGTATGCATGCACACACAGATGTGAGCGTGTGCATGTGTGTGTGACAGAAATTTCTTCTGTGCTTTGTACTGAGGGTATTCACTGGAAATGATGTATGAAATGAAATCCCCGTGCTCATGGCACACGGGGAATATCAGTCAGAACTCCACAATCACTGCAGAGATGGGCTTTGCTATTGTCAGATCAAAAGCAGCCAGAAGAACAAACCAACCTGAAAGACTCTGGGGAAAACAAATATTTTTTTTTTAAGTTATAAAATAATGTTCCCACCCTTTTAATATAATTTCTCCCATTTTTTCTTCCTCCATCATTCCCCTGGGCATTCAGCTACATTAGCTGGAGCCTTAGAGAGATAAGAGCCCTCCCCACACAGATTTCCCCTTAAAAGCCCTTCACAATATGTTAAAATTACATTTTGAATAATGCTTTCTAGCTTTTTTTATTAATTTTTTAACATCTTTTTACCATCTGAGAGTTTCTTTGTAGCAATAGTAGTGGGCAGTCATGTGGGAAACAGGGGGTTGTGCTCTTTTCTCCTCTATGTTCATAGGTACCGTGCATTTAATCTGCCTCTTTGAGAATCCAGAATAAATTAAACTACCTCCTGGATACGCCGTGAGTTGTAAGGGGAATCTATGACAAAAATGAGCAGCTTCTGCAGGCCTTCCCATTGGCTGTTCTTGGCAGTAAGGAACCCTCCCAGGGAAGGAGCAGATACGGACACACTCACTTCTGGGGTGGTGGGGTTTCCCTCCACCCATTGCTGATGCTCCTTATGCACCTTAGCATTTCTAGACCACTCCATTCACGGTGAGATCATTTCAGCTTGGCTACAGATTGCTGAAGAAGGACGTTTATTTATAATACGGAGTGTAGGAAATTAGGCCATTGTACTTCTGCACAGGGGAAAGATACATAAAAAGTCACACAGAATTATTCTTATATAAGTGACAATGACATCGCTGTAAGGAGGAAGCAGAACTTTATTTGTCTTACTTAAAATGATATATAGAGCACTTGTCTGTTTATTCCACTGCAAACAGCTTCTGCAAAAACAGCAGTAATTCCCTGGGGGGTTCTGCTGATAGTTATAAGTTACTTGAGCAAAATCTCTCAAGTGAGCTACTGCCTTACAGGTAGCCATTATTCTAGATTCAAAGGGCTTTTTGTTGTTGTTGTTTGTTTGTTTGTTTTTTAAAATTATGTTCCGTGTAATATAGCTTTTTAAAATATAAATTGTGTCATAACACGGCTACTTTTCAAGTCGGTAAGTATCCGTATCTAAATCAAAAGATTTACTGCCGAAAGAGAAACCAGTCAATAAATCGGCTTCGTAATCAAATCTGGCTCAGGTTAAAGCAAAGTTAGTTTGATGGATTCAGCTGAAACCTAGTAAATAGCAGCCTACATAATTAAGCTGCTCTACCTTCGTGTAGTCTCCCTGGAAGCTTATGGGCATCTCAAAGGCACAAGAGTGACAATCAGCAGCTAAGCCAAGGAAATGAACAGGCAATATTGCCCACCCAGATGACATTCCTTACCCACCATTACCATTGTCTCACTCTCAGAAGGATTAGCAGAATTTGTCTTCGATTCTTTTACAGGACCAGAGCATCTTCCTCTAATTTAAGAATGGATTCTGGGTTTGAAAATCAAATAACTAATATTATTCAACGGGCAAAAATCAACACTGCAACTTCATCTTGCGTTCTTTTTCTCATTTATGCAAGCTTATGAGCCTATTGTCTATGAAGTCTCAGCCATCAGCAGCACATTTAGAGGGTGTTTTTAAAACGGATGACAAGAAGGGAAAAAAAGAAAAGCAGGATAAAAACAAGCCTTACAGTCACAAACTCACAAACAGTTTGCATTTTTTTCCAGAGGGGAAGGAAAGAGAGTAATGAACTATATGATGAGGCCAAAAGGAATTGAAATTGGCACTGAAGCCGACATGGGTTTGCACCGTATTCTTATTATTAATTAATTGCAATCATCAAACTATTTCTTTGACTAACTCAGCTTTCCATAGCCCATTTTCATTCTTGATTGATATTTTTCTGGTTGTTCAGCAAGAAAGTGAAAAATGCAAGGTCTGTAGTTTCTTTTTAGTGTTTTAGTCCCACAAAAGAGGTTTTCAGTAGTTGAAAATGTGTGAAACTTGGTTTAATTTATTCATTGGGAAAAAAAGCAAAACCAAATTAATTTCCAGGAAATTAATGTGATGTTGCTAATTTACTTTGAAAAGTCATCATCATTTCTTGACTACTTTTGGTTCTTTGGTGACCCAGGGAAACTCTCTTTCACTATGACAAAGCTTCTTTTTCCACAAAAATTGGTAATAATAATTACCTGCTTACAGCAGTGCAGTAAGATACAGTTAATTAGTGTTTTCGAAGTGCTTTGAGATCCTAGGATGGAAGATGCAATAGAAATGCAAAGTATTATTATTATTCAGAGTTAACAACCAAATTTCAACCATTTGCACTTATCCATCTTAACAGCATGTACTCAAGGGAAGAAAACACATAACTTGTCAGCAGACAGTCCTCTTAATGTGGGTTATAAAACCACCTTCTTGATTACCATCTGGAGTAACATTCACAAGTGAGGGATAGCAGATGTGTGCGCATGGAGAGATGCATCCCACTTTCCCAATCCATTGGACACATCAGTGTTGCCATACTGTATCCATCCAGCCCGGTATTATGCCTCTGACACCAGCCAGCTCTTGATGCTTAAGGGCAAAGAAGAGCCACTCTTGCCTCTACCTCCATCTCTTCAGGGAAAAAAACAACAACCCATGCAAACTCCCCCTTCCTCCTTCCACTTCCCTTTCATAATAACAACGCAGCAGCCAACTGTGCAATGCTCTACAGTGGATGAAAATGTCTTCCTGACCCCTGTGTGCAATTAGTTTCCTCCCAGGAGCATGAGATTTGATTATTTTTGCCGTTATCTTCGCTTGTACAGCCACAAGTGTTATTATCTCTTCTGTTTCTCAGATAGGCTTTTTTTTTCTCTTGAAGATTAGCCTGAACCTTCCAGAGCCCTTGCAGTGAGATGCCCCGCAGGGGTGTGCTGCCTCGTGTAGAGGGGAGCAGCACCAGCCTGTGGTCAGCTTTCATGTTGCCTCTGGCTCTCAGATGTGTCCAGAGGCCTGCTGGACAGGAGTGGGGATCCCTACAAGGACATGGAGGTGATTGTGAACACTCTGCAGAAGAGAAATTTGCTGGGGTTTAACAAGAAGAAATGGGTAGCATGACTTAATTTAATTCTGTTCAGACTCTGCCACCATCCTGCCCCTTTTTACAGGATGAGGAGGCAGGCACCTGAGAAGAGCTGGCTACAACACTCACCTGTGGAAAGCCAGAGGTGAGCACATGTGGTTCAGTGGAATATTAAATGCATGGTCCAGGTGATGTTTTATTCGCATACCTTCGGTGGGAATAAATTGAAAGTAATCCTGTCCGCAGAACAGGAACATCGGCCCTTCCAAACACTGCACAGATGCTAAAGAGTCCATCCTGACAAGCAGCGTGGGTGGAAAGCAAGCACGCACAGTTGCTGAGGACAGCATGGGCCCTGTCGTCAGAAAGGCTTGTGCAATGTTATCCTGAAGATCAGGGTCCAGCCCAGCAATTCCCAGAGATGCCGTGTCCCAGATGCCATCCGTTTCGTGGCTGCTCTCTCTGCTGTTCTGTGTTTTATGGGCAGTTTGGGCCAATAAAACACCTCC
>NW_010429916.1:5492-29929 GCF_000710305.1 Buceros rhinoceros silvestris | reverse complement strand
AGTCAGCAGGAGCTTTTCTGCTGACACCAGTGGGCTTTGGATCAATCCCCACCACGGTCTGCTCTAAGTCAGATGCTGACATTTTCAAACTTCAGAGGTGGAAGTGCTGGAAAACGTAGCCAAGTGCCTATGAACTGCTGTAAGAAATGCACTAACAAAATATTTATTAAATGAGCCACTTCCTTATCTTACTTTCAAATTGTGTTAAAGAGAAAGAGATTTATAGGTGACGGAAAACAATATTAAAGTTGATCAAATGCACACAACCCCCTGGATCCCCAGGATGCCCCTCAGGTGACGGGCTGTTTTAAGTCAGCAAACCTGCTTTGTTGCAATGGCCTCAAAAAAAAGCAGGATAAAATCTCGTTTTGGCCTAGCAGGTCACTTTGTACCGCCACGTGGCTCTTTTGGTGGTGAGCCGGGTTCAAAGGAGCACGGTGTATCTATCACTGCCATAGTTAATCCTATCATTAGAAGATATAAACAGCCTTCTCCCACATTAGCAATGTTTACCTCATATTGCTCTAGCATTCATTTTCACTAATATGATACAAAAGTCTAATGATGTATAAGTGTTTTTTAATGTTAAGTAAGTGAAAACAGGTGGGTAATTTACCACTGGCTCGATACAGATTGGAGCTGCCGTTTCACAAGGAAGATGCTGGACTCTTTCGTCTGTGTTTTTCGTATGTAATTCTTTTTATTTTCCCAGCGTCTGCTGCTGTTCTTTATAGTTTATACCACCAAGTCAAAGCCATTAAGTGCCACCATTATTTTGGAGCCAGCAGAGTGAAGTGTTTGTTTAGAAAGCTTTCAGCTAACGACAGGATGAGCGGGTTTGATGCGGAGGCAGGCATTCTTTCCTTGTATTTGTGTTAAGATTGCTTGTCTAAGTTATTCAAGAACTAGTGTGCGCTCCTGGGGCGCGATCTCTCTTGGAAGAACGAACCCTAAAATGGAGGATACCAAATCAGTGCTGACCAGTGGTTTCTCTGTTGTAAGATGGAGGGTGTGCAAGTTTCACATCAAGTTTCCTGGATAGCCTGTTTTTACTTTCACCGTAGAGTACGTTCATAGTCAGTTATCCCTTTAAATATAGTAATGCCCAGAAACCCAAATGAGAGATAACATGCCATGAAAAAAAACAACCTATAAAAACACGGACAGAGAGTTCTGACCCAGCAAGCAGTTCATCCACATGTGGATGGTCCCCTACGTAACGGATGGGAAACTGCTCAGGAAGCAGAGTTGCAAGGTCACACAGGTCAGGCCCCACAGGGAGACCCAGTGCTCCTGTGTCTGCTCTGCTATACTGCCTGGCATCTCATACGCAGGATTGGGCTTAATTTCTGCTTGAAGAGAGTTTTAACTCTCAATCCAGTGTTACAAGATTTTTTTTTCTTATCTTTGTTCCTATTTTTAGAATTCCTTTCTTTGAAACATTTTGCTTAGTAGTAATTGCTGCTAGAATTTCACAGAACATTTGCAAAAGTGACAGCCTAATTCTAGAAAATTTGAAACATTTAAAAGGCATTTGTGGAGTATTTCAGTGCTGAAAAGCTCTGTTGGTGAAGTTTTGCTCGCTGAAGTTAGCTAGGCAATTTTTGCAAAGCAGAGCATTTCCTTGCTATACTTGGCATAACTGGAGGAAAAATTGTGTATCAGAGATTCTGTTTTAACGCACCAGATGGGAATTTCAAAGGCCTTAGAAACAGTGTGGAAAGTATTTGTTGAAAATTAAGAAATTTCCAGTGAAAACCCTATGAAAAAAAAGTATCTGGTGACTTAAAACAGTTATTCACATTTACTTTCACACTAAATCAGGGCACTAATTGGCACTCTGCGCAGAAAAAAGAAGGCAGCATTTTACAGAGTCTTCCTGTTTCCTACTTGAAATAGACCTGGATGTTTCCAGGTGGGCTGCTGCTCCGTGGGGATTGGAGGAGCCTGCCTGTGAGGCGCTCCCAGGAGCCTTTTCTGGGGAAGCCCATGTGCCCATGGCCACTCTGTGCACATCTGCTGCGGAGAGCTCACGAGCAAAAAGGGCAACGAAATCAGCCGCGTGTGAGCGTGATATTCAAAGCATCCCTCCTTTTGGGGTAGCGGAAAGGACGCACAGCTCTGCAAGGCTGGTGGGGGCTGCAGGTCCCTGCCAGCTGCTGAGCCTGCCCGTGGAACTGTCAGGGGGCAAGGACCGCCGTCCTGCTCTCAGCCCAGCTAACAGCTCCGTTCCACTCCCAGCCCTCTCCTTCCTTTCCTTTGGGCTATAGTGTTCCTTCTTTATTTTCCTCTGGGGCTGCAATTTTTCCCAGTTAGCCACAGACAGTATATAAAACACATTTTACTAAAGTTCTTCCAACAAAAACTTCATTGAAACAACTTTTAAAGTTGTGAAAAAAATAACAGGAAATTCACACTTAGGCCCTTGAGGATGAAACATGACATATGTCTTGCAACACATAGGCACAATGGGGTGCACTATAAAAGTAAATAAGGATCACACCATGGTGCCTAGCTGTTGGAGGACATGCCTTTTGCCATTAAGTTATCATTTCCTTACTTTTTTTGTCCAAACTCCCAGGTACTTTTAATTGTTGACTCCAGTGACTAAATTAATCTTCTTTCTTTTATTTTAATAAAGCAATGTGTGACCTGCCTTAAGGTTAGAGACTAAAAATTAGCACAAGCATTAACATTCAATAGACCAACCAAAATGAAGATTTACATTGCAAACGGATAGGCCGTCTAAATTTAGGCTGCTCAAAAAATGAGGCTATACACAAATGTATTTCATTAATTATATATGTCTAGGAGAACTTAAATACAGCCAACATTTATGCATGCTGAGTACATGTGCCAAAAATGTTATAGTCCTGTACGGTGAGTGCAGCTTTAATTTGCATGTGCAGTGTGTTTTTTCAATAAAAAGGGAAAAAATTCCCTAAAATCTGCACATGCTTTTATTCTCCATTTAAAATATTGGCAAAGCAGTCTTCATTATTAATATCCAAGATGTATTTCATTCATTTGAAAGCTTCCCTTGTGAAATATTAGCACCCATTTGGACTATTTCCATTCTCCAAAATGAATAGCTCTTGGGATTTCCTTCCCTTTTGTGTGTTTTGTGTGTTTTGGGTGTTCTGGAGTATTTTTAAGGCCAAGTCATGCTTCAGAATGTGATAGAAAGGTAGAAACACCATTAACTGTGGCGGTTCATTGGGTTATTTTCCCACATGACGGAACAGGACACAGTCCATTGATAAAGTCACATTACTTCTTACTGGAACACATTGGTGGATCTTCTTTTAAGAGAAGACCCATTTACAGATGCACCCCAGGAGCCTCAGGCTCCTGCAGGTAAGCCAGCCGTGGTTCAAGAAGAGACCTCCTTCTGACTCCGCAGAGATTCGTTGCACCCTGCAGATCCTGCACACCATTAATCCTTACAAGCCCCATATTTTCACCATACGTACTACACGTAGTAAAAAAGCAATTTACTCTTGAGCTAAACTGAGGCACCTTGGGGTGACCATCGTTGTCAGATTTAAAATGGTATCTCCATGTTCTTATGTGCCCATGCCCATTTTTCACATCAGAAGGAGTTAACCATTGAACTGATGACCCAGTAGTCTGTTGCTAGTTCTGGGGTACTTATCCTAACTGTTGGGCTAGGAGTAGATGCGAGCATTTGTAACCAATCTGATTTCCACCTCTGGATCCAATCCGCAAGGGGACATACCCTTCCATTCATCTGGGGATTAGGGGCTAGAAAGGAGGATGACTGACAGTCTGTGAATTGTGGAGTAAACAGCTGCTGAGTGATTAAAAGCTAAGTAAAGCTGAACCACTTAATCAGTTTTTAAAGCTGTTTGTTGCAAGCAGCCCGCAAAGTGACAGGTTTTTTTTCTGCTGTATAACAAAACACAAAATGAAAGGAGCCTTTCTTCCCTTATGACAGTTTAAAAATGCTGTGCTGTCTTTTTTCCCCTCAGACTCCGAAGTGGTGCCACCTCAGGAGAATAGCTGTGCCCGGGAGGGACCAGCACGTTAGTGGAGCCCATCTCCCCCCTGACTGGAACGCTGCATTCCAGAGACCCACACTGATGGGACTGACCCTTCAGCAAAGGAAACTTGAGGTTAAATACCAGCCATGAAAAATTCTCAGGGTCAGGTCTTCTATGGGAAAGCATGTTTTGCAAGAATGTGCCCCGAAAGAGGGATGCCCAGGCTAACACAGACTGTGCTTCCAGTGATGAACACACCTCCTGAAAGTCACCCCACATGTGAATGCTGCCCCTAGGGCAAGTGTCTGCTGTAACCATCAGTCTGGCTCTGAATGGCATGAGTGCTTTCTGTGTTACGCAGGAAAGTCCTAATAACCTTTTCTGGTTTCTGTACAGAGGAGCCAGGGCTCTCACCACAGAAGTGCTATGGGGCAGAAGAAAGTTGCCCATCAAAACTGAGAAATACTAGACACGAGATTTACCACCATCAGAGAGGTTTATGTAGACAGAAAGGTCTCTAATCCATATCTAGCATCATATCTATTACAAGCTCTTTTTATTCATTACTCAGAAATTATGCACGAGGAAAAGACTAACAGACCTGGTCCTTTGGCTTTTGGATTATACAAAACACTGTCCACTGAGGGAGCAAAAGCCATCTCCTGTCTTTGGAGGAGGATCGGAACACTTCCCCACAGGAAAAGAATGATGCCACTCCTTTATACTTAGGTTGTTGGAAGAAAGCAGGGGTCATCAGATAAGGAAAGAATCCTTCCTCTCTGTCCCTGCAGGACCAGTGTAAAGCCAGACACCAGGGCTGGGCGGCATCTGCTTATTGTTTCGGCCAAGTCCATAGTAGCTCTCACGTGGTATCTGCAGAGGAGATGAGTGTATCTAGGCAAGTGGCTAGATCTCTAAAGAAAAAGAGTTTGCTGTTCTTATGTGAGGTTGTTTCTTGGGAAAGAGATAAGCAGAGAGCCGAAACTTCGGAAAGAGAATCATGGGACATGAAGGGTCCTTTCAGAAACTACTTGGAAGACAAGATGCTCAGAGCCAATCAGTGATGTTTCTATTTTATTGCTAGCAGATGCGTAGCAAGACTTGGTTTGACAAAGGGCTGAGCATGAGAGAAAGTAATGGGAAACTGTCCAAAGGAATTTGAAGAAGCATTTGGAGCTGGAGTGACATGGCACTTTCTATTTAAAGGAAGTTTTGATCAGTATCCCATCTGAATCAGACTTCAGGGCTGATGTTTGAAAAAGTTTGGAACTGCACTTCTGCTTCAGATCAGCTCCAGGTCTGAACAAGCACACATCATGACCTTTTACACAGACAAACTTCGCTGAGTTTCATGATGAATCGGCAGTGTGGCACAGCACTGTCATTTATTGGCTTCTCTTTCACACCATCTTTTAAACTTGGGGTATCTTTCTGATTGACAAAGCTTCTGCCCTCTCCCTCAAGCCTCTCCTTAAGACAAATCTCCACTTTGCTTTTACAAAAGTTAAGCAATAGCAAGTTGAGGAAATAGGTAGGAAAAGTGAATATTCAATATATGTAACCGGTCCTATCACAAACTCCTTGCAGATACTCTTGAGAAATAATATGCTCATCAACCAGACTTTCATGAATTACTCATCTGCCTGTATTGTCTTCCTTCTACGTGTTAGCATCTAGCTCAGTGACTAAGGATTTTCTGCTGGATGTGAGGACTGTATTGGAAGCAAAGTTCTTGAACAGTGTAGCAGCCTTTCAGAGTGGCTCAAGGTGGGACTGGGCTGTAGACCTCGTGGTCCCCCTGAATGGATAAGCTGAGTCCCTGAGAGGATGGAAAGGAGGATGCCCTGCCAGTGCATCTTTCATGAGTGGCATGAAGAGCATTATGAAAGAATATGCTTCTGCTCCTCCTGCAGGCGTGGCGTGGGAAGGACTCTACCTCCATGACTGCCCACACTCTTCTCATAACCAGCTGCTTGGGTCTCTCTGTATTTAGCTCCTTCTTATCCTCCTGTGGCACTGGGGTGGCTACTTCATGTCCTTACTGGAGCCCTGGAGCTTTACCAGCTAGGTATCTGATGGGTGCTTCCTCAGAGGTGATAGGCAGGCACACTACTCACCAGCTTCTCCTTCCCACCCCTCTGCCTGGCTTCACAGCTGTCTCTCAGGCAGCTCCTGCCCCTGCGCTCTGCTGCTGCTCACAGACTCTCCATCACCTCTGAACTTTATCTCTTTCTGTGCGTAGTGGCTGGTTATGAAGAGCACCTGCTGCTGTTTTCTCCTCTAGAGATGGATTTTCTAGGGCACATCTCTGACCTCAAGTTGTTTGTGGGTGGAAAAGTTGGTCCTGCCAAGTATTTGGCT
This sequence comes from Buceros rhinoceros silvestris, assembly GCF_000710305.1. Taxonomy (NCBI): domain Eukaryota; kingdom Metazoa; phylum Chordata; class Aves; order Bucerotiformes; family Bucerotidae; genus Buceros; species Buceros rhinoceros. The sequence continues at coordinate 23,564 of NW_010429916.1, read as the reverse complement.
TTGCTTTCAAGAAGACATTCTTTCCCTCGGATCTTTTTCTATAGAGTTATCAGTTTTACTGCCAAGCTACTGCTCTCATGTTCTGAGTCACTGACTAGCTCCCCAGAGGTCATGTGGTTCTTCAAGTAGAGTGGGGTGAGTACAGCAGCCCCAGACAGTCTGACTGCATCCCAAGCATGGTAAGGTAGCATTATGACCACTCTTTAAAACTGCAGAATAAATAAGAGATAGGGAGATTATATTGACTTCACATCCCTTTCATGAACGGGGGTCTCTTGTTTTATAACCCAGTACACAGATTGTTCCTATAAATATCTTGGCGATCCAGTATGAAAAAAGTGTACATCAGAGACGTGAGGATTTTATCTTCCTTGTAGCTCAACAAGAAAGTATGATTTACAACAAGAGCAGCATTGTTATGCATTTAAAGCAGGCAGTCTTTGTAGTCAGCAACTTGTGACGGTAAAATGAAGTGATGCCTCCATATTATCCACGGTAGCAGCACACAGGCTGCAGCCCCAACCCGTGCTGCAGGGATGGCGAGCATGAGAGGTGGGAGGGTAGCCATGCAGGATTGCCGTGTCTGTCCTAGGACTAAACCAACGTTCACAATGCCTTCCATAATCTCTCTCCCAGTTCCTTGAAGTTTTAGGAGGGACATGTTGGGATGGATATGGCTGCAACGACAGCTGTGTGTGCTGGGTATAAAATACACTGGTTATTGTAGATACCTCAGGTTTTGTTGCTACCGTAAGTGGTCTTTCAAGAAGAGTTATTGATGTTTACAGGCATGGCCTTGCATACACATTGATGGTCTTCTATGTTAGAAGACATAAAGGATAACTTTGAATAACAACAAATTATAACTCTTTCGTTCCTGTTTCAGCTCTATGCTAATTGACTACAATGTGGTGAGAGTCTCTGATAAAAGCGTTTTAACTGCTTCAAAATATCCATTCTGCTTTTTGGGAGCTTCTCACCGAAAACCTCCGTCTTCATGGAGACGCTTAGGAGAAACCTTTTAACTTCACTGTTGCCTTAGTTTGTATTTGGACATCAAGCTAGAGTTAAACTATGCACAACCTATGCACAGATTGCAACTATGCACAATTTTAAAAAAAGCTGGAAGAATAATCACTGACTGATTAAAAAGCCTAATTCAACTCCATGAACAGGAGAAGTGGGAAGTATCACTTCCTTCTGGAGCTCCTGTCTCAGTTGCCACACAGATAAGGTAATTTGCTCTCACACTGGAGCACAGGTAAAAACTTGTTCTTGCTTGTAGCAGCTGGATGTGAGCTCTGCATTACAAGGCCTGGATTAAAAGCGCTCACACAGCAGTCTTAGTCTTGAAGGGAGGTTTCAGAGAGAGCTGGGGAGGCAAACTGCAGAAAACTAATATAAGGAGAAGAAACGGCTGTTTAACACTTTCAGAGTGATGGAGAGCTCTAAAGGTCTGACTTTAAAGGAGAAACCTTTCCTTTGGAAAGAAGATCTGATCTCTTGGGACAAAGGCACTGAGAACTGCACTGTCGCGCACCCGGGGGGAGCCTGGAGCAGGGCAGCAGGCCAAGGGAAATCTGTCCTCTGCAGCGAGGATACTGGTACATGGTGCAGTTGTGTCACTCTTATCTAGCAACAGACTGATGGACTAATGCCAACAGTGGCACTTAAAACAGTCTCTTCAAACACTCCCATTCCTTAGCTTGTGCTGTGGGCCATTTTTATTTAGGGCTACTGAGAAAGATAAAGAAAATACTTAAAACTGATTCTTATGGAGTCATGGAGGAAAATAACTTTGCTAAACCACGTTTTCCTTTTTTTCTCCCACCTGTCTTTGTCTTGTCTATTTTGACCCTAAAGTATCTTTGGAGCAAGTCCCATCTGCTAATCTGTGTTGACATTTCCTTGTAAAAAAGAACTTTTTTTTTCACTGGAACTCAGACACTTTCTTCACTACACACAGCTAGGAATGAAAAAGGGAAAGCTGTGTTCATACACAAATTTTGGTCTAGTTAGCATCACACAGGAATTTGATAGATCAAAGCAAATTTAATATTCCTCCTTCAATATTTTTTAGTCTGTTTCAGTACAGATGCTGCAAGGTGAGCAAGCATCAGTGTCATACAATGGAAACTTAAAGATGAGAGGCCGTACAGATAAACTCTATCTTGGCAGAGGAGGTCTGAGGGAGTCTTTATCCCCTCAGGTATTCCAGGAAAAGTGGGATTCATCCCACCTGACTCTCAGCACTTCTGTTTTAGATATGCAATTCTGGCTGTGTAGGCACCCTTTAGAACTAAAGGAAATATGTATTTCAACAGTATGGCTCATTGCCCCTTTTTTGACATCTACCTTAGATAGTGCCATTTGGAATTTCTTCTTACAAGGTGGACCTAGACATCAAGTTCAGATCTAGGTATTGAGACAAAGAATATCTAAAGCTGAACAAAAAAGTCTCACTTCAGCAATGTGTGTACAAGCCCCGGTATTTTGAAAAAACATATGTGGGTTGCAGGAGGGGAAACTTTGCAAGAGAAAGCATTATATCAATCTATATGTCTGCTGTGAGGATGCTACAGATGTGGCTGTGCAATAAGCAATACTGTTAATAAAGAGAAAGTTTATTCCTACTGACATGGAATCCATATGGTACATGACTATGATGCCAGTGAGATCCACGGGGCACAAGGAAACATGATTGATTGATAAACACAGTAACGTGGAAAAGGAGCAAAAGAGCCGCACAATCCATTCTCTAGAATCGTCTGAGTATTGTTTTAATGATCCCCCTGGTATCTCCCAGACCTTGATGACATCAGTGGTCTCGTGTACTCTCCCTCTCTCCACAGCATGTTACTGTTGCTGGTCTTCTGCTATTATACCTACAATATGCTGCAAGGTGGTGAAAACCTCTTTTGGCCCAAGTGAAGTTCTGTTGATCATTCTGGGTGAGCCATCAATTACAGGGGTGGGTTCCTGCTCTTTGAAAAGGCTGGACAGAGTGACACTGGTGATTCCCTCAATGTTCAAAGTTCCTGATATTCCCAGCTCCTGGAAGAAAGGGCAGATACCAACTAAGTATTGCCCTCATGGTCCAGCATAAATATTGTGACAGGCAGTGTTCACACCAGGAAAAAAAATCTGCACCTATGAACAGCAGGAAAGTGGTAAATAATCGTGTAATGTCTGAACATGTCAACTCCCAGAAGGAGAACTAAAGAGCAGTGCTTGCAGAGTCTAAAGGCATGGAGCTGCCCGGTGGAGAAAAGGCTGTCTACCAACAGGCTGTTGACAGATTTGGAGACTCAATTACCGGGCATGGCAGAAGAAAGAAAGTAGCCATTTGCAGCTATACTATTAGACTGATGACCAATTAGATCCCAGCTGGATTGTGTAACAGCTGCAAGATATTTCCAACATCACTGATAAGTCATGATACTAGACAGAAGACATATCACCAACAGTGCTGGCAACATAGAGTCCAAACCTTTTTGACACCAGTGAGAAATGCACATCGCAGAAGAGAAACCCATGAACATGAGCCATTATCACTTGACTTTTTTAGATGATACACAGGGGGAACGGGGAAGGAGGTCACCTACTGCTGGGCCACCAGTAGAGCAGTGCATAGGTTTAACTACAGTGCAACACCAAAATGCACTTGAGAGAAGAGGCATGGCCCAAGCCGTTGTTATAGCAGCTGATAGACATCTTTCTCAGACATCGGCAGCTTGAGGGCAACATGAAGTTAGATCATCAAGTGAAGCCCTTGGAAAATATGAGGACACAAGATGCTATTGACTCTGCAGAAGGCAGCAACAACACTACAAAAATGCTTCTGTACAGCCACTAAGATTAGCAGAGCACTGAGACAATGCAGACACTTAGAGACAAAGTGAAAGAAATTATTGGAAAGAAGTCCTTCTCCATTACCATCTGCTGAGAATAATGTCTGAGCTATCAAAGGTGAAAGTGCCCTCATCGGTGCAGTCAGAAGACTGCTCTGGAACACTCTGGAGGGAAGGAGAGTGAGGTTAGCCATTCACCTACTGACCAGCTTTTGTTCATTTTTGGCAGGGTATTATAAGGCAAGACTCTGCAGACAGGTGATTGGATCTAGAGTGCCTCCAATAGGACATGAAGAGAAAAAGTTGCAAGAGAGAAGAAAGAGGCTCCAGGAATCTGATATATGTCCATGCGGCTGTAATGTTAGTGGAAATTGCACCATCACTCTTAATAGATCTCTTAAACAAAGATCAGCTTCATTTTACAAGTGTGAACCTCTTATGTGGTATTACGCCTCCGGAAATACAGGACAGGATAACCTAATAGTGTTAAGTGAGTGCAAACATTTTTGTGACTTCCAATAACCAAGTTTCCAAACTGTGGCATGCAGTAGAGATAACAGGTTACACTTTATTGGCTCTTACCCCTTTTTTTTCAGCTGCTGAATTTCATTAAAAGACAGCTAAAACACGTTAATTACTTCCCTAATATTCCTGTAATTGCTATTGCTTTGCCATAGGGAGGTTATATGATAGGAAGTGGAAGAGGAGGTGATCTTTTTATATGGGAGAATGGGAAGGGAAGTGTTCATCAGTCAGTCATTCTATTAAGATGTCTTCCCAAATGATAAAGAAGTCTAAGTACCCCTGCTGCTTTAGCACATCTCCGTGTTTTCATTATTGTAGCTAAAGAATGGTCTGCTGAGCTCATGGAGAGAATGTGTTGTTGCTGAGCTATCCCTTAGTTTGACCCATTTTATATCTTTGTAATATTGCTGATTTCAGCAGAAGCACCCCTGATTTCTACCAAGATGAAGGAAGGGGGACTCTGTCATCCTGCTTTTACGAAAATTGAAGCCCAGTAATGTCTTTCAGCGCTGATTTTATTTTTTTCAGAAGATGGTGACACAAAGCTGTTGTAGCGCAGGAAGCATTAACCTTCCTGCGGCATCAGCCATCAACATCAAATGTTCTATCTAGCCTCACTAGTTTGTAACTCTCCACCCCAGGAGGAATTACCTCGTGCCTTACTAGGCAGGCTTGGACCGTACAGGCACCTAACAAAGAGTTCAACGTGTGCTGCTCAGCATTAAGCATGTGCTGCTGCCTCCTGACCTCCACAATTCCGACGCGTTGTGCAGCCGTCTTGCTTGGTGTACAGACCTGCTGGTGGGTTGCAGAAGCTGAAGTCCTGAGGTGGGTCTTTTCAAAATTTGTCCTTAGCCTTGTGTCTTGGAGTAGAGTTTGCATGAACCAGTTCTCAAAATTCGGGAGGCCTTCTTATTGGTTCACGAATGATCATTATTATAATCAAAACGTGCATTAGCTGGAAGGTTATGCCAAAAAACCCTTTATTAAGCATTGACAGGAGAAAACATTCCTGCCTATTTGGGTTCCATTTATTGAATACGCATATAAGCAAATTTTTAAATCCTTCCCTCCTTTTTCAGTACATTTATTTCTGATAGAGATGTTGATTTCTGATGGTGATAAAAATACAGCGGATTACAACATTTTTGCATATGTAAAAAGCACAATGCAGTTTTTTAGGTGTGCTTAATCTGCCCTTCTCACTCCTTTCACCAGCCGGCTACATCTTGGTGCGAGGTGAACTCCCTGGAACAGGAACTACGTCTGTATTTACAACTGCACTTCACTTATGTAAAAAAGGAGTCGTTACGTAGCACAGTTGTGATATAACAGCAAGTAATAAGGGCAGGCTTTGGAGGCCTGGGACCTCCAGGGCTTTCCTCTCCACCGGTGTTCAGCTCATGATGTTAAATTGTCTGAGACCTCACCCATTGCCGTAACTCTAAGACAAAGCCTCGTAACTCATAAATTATTTTATAGATAACAGCTATTTGAGTTGTAATAGGAGGCTACCAAAACTGCTTTAGAAATGTACGAGTAACTCAGAACCAGGGCAGTTTTGAAAACCTGCCTTTATTGCAGGTGTTTGTTTGTTTATACTTTTTTCAGTAGTCATCTTTACAAACATTGTACACCCTTCTGGGCACATTGTTCTTACTATGTGTGTACTGAAGCCAACCTGGTAGTGGGCCCTATTCTTGTTGAGAAACACTGGACATAAATTAGCAATCAATAAACCTAAAAGAAATCATAATACCGGTAAGTGGATGCTCACAATCGGATAATTCAGTCCCACTTGTGACCCTTAGCTGCAACCCAGACACTGATTTTTATGCTGTGGCTTCAGAAGGGTCAGGGAAGTGCTCTTAGGGCACAGGACTGAGCCCAAAGGCCAGACAACTCTTTCTGGTGGATGAGCGTGAAGGTTTGGAAAGCAGAACATCAAAGGGGACTCCAGACTGCTCCCTGATCCTCACAACTGAAAACAAGTGATCCTTTGAAGCTCTTCACTGTCACTTGTTTTAATATCTAGGTGTGTTTCGATTAACTTCCAAATCAAACAGCATAGGAATAGTCTAGAAATTAATAAAAGTGAGCGTGAGAGATGTTTCTGGCAAAATACTGTGCATACCTATTGCATGGCGTAAATAATACATTGTGATAATTAATAATGATAAATAATAGATATTGCAGTCAGTTGCAGCACTGGGGACTCTGAATAGACCTACGTTTATAAAAATTGTAATTCTAAGAAAAAAGAATGATGTTTCAAGCACTGAGTTGTTACAGTTGGTATTACTGCACAATTCAGATAATCTTAGCATTTAGAAAAAGTATTTGGTCACCCATCTTGTTTTTAAGTGTCAAACACTCAGTGACATCAGTGACAGCTGCATGCCTGCATACCTCTGAGCATCAGATTTACGTATCTGCAAATCAATTCCAGTGACCTAAACTGCTCCCACAAAGCAGGAGCGGGCGTACAACTGCACCAGTAACTGTGTGCGTCCTTAGAACAAGAGGCACAGAAAGAGAGGACTGGTCCAGCTGAAAAGCAGCCATGGAGCACTTGAAAATTTGTTGTTACATAAAACATACTTAATATTTACCATCCTATACTCTGCACAGCCCTGTATTGTCTTTCCTCTCGCTAAACTCATTTATTGGTCTTGCATATTAGCCCCCATCCTAATAGGAAGCGGGAAAGCTGATTGACAGTTCATTGAACCAGACACTTCTTAAGGGAAAAATTGAAGAGGTTAATTATAATATCTCTCGCTGCTTTAGTATTTCAGTGAGCCACAGTGTAAATATAACGTAAGCCTAGAATGGGAACCAATATTTTCCTGACACCTCCCCAAGCAGGCACTCCAGATTTTATGATGCTGAAGAGTCAGAGAATTCAGATCCTATTCCTCTGTATAGCAAAACAGGGACTTTCAAATGGAAAAATAAATTTGTTGGCTTTAACAATATATATTTTTGGTTAACTTAGCAGTTTCAAAAGTCCCTGCTTTCCCATGAATTCAAATGGGAGCTGAATTCTCTGAGTTCTGCTCTGCTGCAGACTGTCATGCTAGCAATCTCTAAGTCATTTATTTATTATTTTTCACTGTAAGTGCAGCACCTTTTTCAGTGATTTGATTTCTTAGTCAATTATATATAGTTATTAGAATTGCTGCTGTATTCCACCAGTCTTTCATTTAAAGATATATTGCTTGGCTGAATACTTAGGGAGGAACCCAACTTAAAGTGCAGCACCATCCACACCGAGACATCTGCTTTAAATTAGGCACTCTAGCTGAACCAGGACCTCAAAGAGGCAAGCGCAGTTTTAACAACTCCTTCCCTTTTTTTCATGAGGCATAACCCACTGTCATCAATGGAAAGGGACTTTGTCCCTGTATTTCCAAGGTGCAGATTTTATCCTTCCAGATGAAACAGTGATGCTGTTTTATCATGTGTTTGTATCACTCCAACCCTAATGTCTTTCACTGCACAAGAGGAGAAATGAAAGAAAAAATGCAGAGAAGGAAGGAGGCAATTTAGGGACTGTGCATCTGTGTGACAAGCATCCTAAAGGAGAAGAAAGAAAAACATTTAGGAAGTTCTGTACAACCACAGCTCAGCTACAAGACCACCCCTCTGCAGGTAAGAAATGAGAAATTTTGAGGGCCACTGAACACTGACTTTTCACAGTGGATCAACGTTCGAAGTTATTTAGTGCAGGTGTTTCTGTAATTGTGACACATTGATAAAATTCTGTGTTCACTGGCCCTCAAGCACCTCCCTCCCACCTGTGCAGTGGTCTGGTATTAGTATGCTGGGGCTGTAAGGAAAACCGTATCATCAGCTGGGCTGTGTCAAACCCTGCATTTTCCTTGTCTTGTCCATGCTTTTCTCCTTGCCTGGGCATTTGTAACTTATACGCTTGTTTTAAAGGGAATCGGAAGGTTGCTATTGATCATGGACTGTGTGTAGTATCTCCACAGAGCTAGAAAGTTCTTTTTTCTGCATTTGTACAGTGCAAACTCCTTTTTTCCACTCCAACTCCAAGTTTGGATTCCAGGTGGAGAGGTAGTGGATATGTGTTGTGCAGGAGAGAGACACAAGGCACTGATGCTCCAGGCAGATTTCCATACAGGCTGAGAACACAGGCTGTTTGCTGAGAAGTGAAGCTCAAATTTCTGTTTCTTTCATGTGGCAGTCAACACAGCATCCCTTGGTCTTTGACCCAAGGTCTCCTGACATCCCTTTAAACAGACAGGGGATGGGGGTAGGGGGAGGGGTGTGGAGAAGGAGACGTGGGGATAGAGAGACAGCAAGATATGAAAGGAGGGAGGGAAGGAAGGAAGAATGGGGTTGGGAGTGAGGAAGGATCATACAGAATATTCTCTCTCAAGAATATTCTGACCTAAGCAGAGGAAGTAATTTCACTGGCAGTTTTGAAATTTCCCCAGTGACATAGTTTGATTATGTCTCTGGCTTATGTTTGCATTCCAAAACAGGGAATGTTTCTTCTAAAGGACTCATGGTGGTTGATAGAAGCCAAAGCTATTTCAGTCTCTCTGTTACTCTTCCTTCTTAACAGGTACTGGAGCCGGAGACAGCAGGGACTGTTATTTCAAAGTAAGCTTGTATTAGACATTTAAAAAAAGAAAGAAAGAAAGAAAGAAAGAAAGAAAGAAAGAAAGGGAATTAAAGATGTGAGATTTTTAAGATGAAGTAGTAATTTTATGATACCAAATGCCACCCTTAGGAAAAGCTTACAAGTGACAAGTTATTTCACATCCAACACAGAAGCAGCAAACTTCAAAATAAATATGTGTTGAGAACATTCGTCTGAGTTTAATTTAATCACGTTAATCAATTAGACATGCCGAGAGAAAATGGTCGCTGGCACTAGTGTCGCCAAAGGGACTTTCCCAGGGATTAAGGTTTCTTGCTCCTGTTCTAGCCTTGAGGAGAGGTTCGTCACTGCCCCATGGACAGAGGAGCAGCTCTCCAAAGCAGGGCTGGCATGTCAAAAATTGAATAAACCATTCACCTCAAACTGAAGTTCCTGGAGGCAAAAGGGCAAGGCCACCCAAGCAAGCTTTGCAGAGTGCAGTTCAGCTTTGACAGCAGCAGCACAGCATGGAGACAGCTCTTGGCTAAGCTGGACCCTGCCCAACCCCAGCTCCCAGTGGTCCTGGGTCTGCTCTTACTCCACGCAGCACCACACTGGGTGTCCCTACAAACACGGTACAGTTTATCTGCAATCTGAGCCATTGCTATGCAGATGCTTAAGAGCTGTTTGTAGTATAACATTATCTTTATAAAACAGGACTTTGTTCCTTTTTCCCTTTTTATAGTATGGAAATGACATATTTGTTCCATTTCTCTTAGGTATAGGAGTCCTAGCCTGCTGCACTCAAGTTTCTAATTCTTTCCCCATCCCTACCTATGAATCACAGGGGTTTTCGCCCCTTGTTTCACTTACACACAACACAGCTGCGATGCTTCTTCATTTACACTATTTTGCACAGCTTTAAGAAGTGCTGCCTATGCTAGCGAGTCAATGTCCCAAACACATGTTAGAGCTCTTAAGACCCAAAAAGAATGTGTCTGAGAAAATTCAAGAGCAGGGTACGGGAAGGGGCAATCTGTCTTCCCATCATACCTAAGGATATTAACAGCAAGTATAACGGCACAAAATTGAAACCAAAGCCAACATGCAGGGAAAAAAAGAAAGGATCTGCCATTTGACAGGTAGACAGGACTGACAAATAGACAGGACAGACATGGTTATGGCATAGAAGGTGTCCAGATAAATAATATTTAACCTAACACTTCATCATCATCATATCAGCTAGTCACTTTCTTGGTGGGGAGAAGAGAAGAATAAAATTTATCTTGCCATTTTTGCTTTACTAGGGAATATGTAACAGTTGGCAGTGTAATACACTTTTTATTTTCATGAGTTATGGATGTGTATGGCCATCCCTAAAAAATTGAAATAAAAACTGTATTACACCACCAAGTCTCATATATTATATTTATACCATACCAGAGGAGGTGTCTGCAGAGCAACTATAGATATAAACTTTTATTATATCTATAGTTTCTCATGTTATTAGTGTGGTTGTGAAAATAATAGGATTTACTGAAGGTTGTTATTCCCCCTAGCATCACTGATGTGGTATAAACAATATATTGACCTTTGGGATGTTTTTGAACCATTGCAATGGATTTGAAAATGTGGTCATCTGACATGGATAGCCTGAGCTCTTGTGCCCAGTCTAAGGCAATGGGCTGACAGTGCCTTTGGAAGGCAATATGCAGATTAGCCTCATAACGTACACCCAGGTACTACTGACAGTGCTTCCCTTTCTCCTTCTCAGTGTACGGGGAGCAGTAACCAAACTCCAGCCCATTAAATAAGTGCAAAGAGGGCATGAAGGCCCTAGGCTGCAGCAGGCTGCAGTCTGGCGTAGCGCTCCATCACAGTGCTTAGGTTTCTACAGAAGAACAACGAAAAGGTTTGCCACTGAAACAGGTAAAACCCAGAGACCGTGTTAAACAAGACCTTTGCAAGACCTCTCCAGGTTTTCCAGGTGGCATTCACGTTTCTTGACTGATTTCTCAGCTTCTCTCCAAGGAAAAACCTTCGCTTGTGGGAATGCATTGGCTGCTCCCTTTTCCTTAGCTCTAACAGAGAATAGCAGAAGAACAGGCACGAGTGAGCACCTACTCAGTCCTGCCACAGAGGTCCTGTGGAACTCAGCTCTGTAAGGCCCTGGCAGAGGATCTAGGCAGGAGGAAGAAAGCTGTCACAGATGCTCGTTGTAACGCGGGTGCGCTCCGCTGTCCTGCACACACCGTGGAAATACAGCCTCTCCCCAATGGAAGGGAAATAAGCCCATCGACAAGTTGTATTTTCTTCCTGTAGGTGCACAAAGGTACCTGCTCAAGTTTTCTGAGCTCAGAGGCACAGGAGAAGCCAGGAGCACCTGTTTACTGATGGGAAATGCCATTAGAAATGGGTCTGGGAGAGCAGCGTATTTATAGCCTCACACAGCACCATATGGTGCCTGGTAGCAGAAATCTTCAATTGAGATAGATGAGCAAATGCAAATTTCAGCTTAGGTTTGATTTTTTTTAAATTATTTTTTTTTAGCAATCTTTTTGTTTGATTTGCTCTCCCTGTCTCTGAGCTCTGAGGCTGACCCGGTTGCATCTTGCCCTTTGCTTTTTGGAGAAGGCTGTAGGGGCATACAGCTTTAATTGTTTAAATAAGCCTACATCCACTGGAAGAAGGGGAGGGGGAAGCGTGGAAGAAAGGATATGCCTGGGGATGACAGGCTGAGAAGCTGAAGTCAAAAGGACACACAGCTCAGGCCCTTAGGTCTGGAAAAGCAGCCCTTAGAAATTTGAGGTCAGTCAGGCCAGAGGCAAAACTGATTTCTTTTTAATCAAGCTTAATTGTTTATATTAATACATGAATTTGTGCACAGTGATTCAGCTCAGCTTTTTAGCAGATCTTTAAAGGAAAGTTTTAAAACCTCTTCTCTTTTTTTTTGGCAAGGGTATCTCTAAGCCTAAGTCTGTAAATAACATTTGGGTTTATAAAGGGCTGATGTAGTCCTTCGAAAATGCAGCAGTTCCCTTGCTATTAATGATTACCCAGCTCAACTCAGCAGATTCTTAATTTCCTACCTACTGCCATTCCCCTGTTCATCGATTTAAAACCAGTGTATCTCAGCTCCTATAATCCCTACAAGTTCAGTCTGCTCAGAAGTGACCATGGTGCCTTTTATTGTAGGATTGTGCCAGCCTTGGCCAGTACAACTATGTGCCCCCAGAGTACGAGTATTTGATAACTCCTGCTAACATAGAATCCTCTAAACTAGCAGTCCCAGTAGTCTTACATCAATCTTTCCCACCTCTCTTGGCACCTCAGCTCAAGGGGTACCAGATGGAGAATGAAACTGTATCCCATGGTGGGACCATGCCTCAGTCTCAGGACAGAAGTGTCTGAGGAGGTCTCTGCAGTGATGCCTGCAATGGTCCAGGGCTTCCTTGGTGAGCAAACAGCATCCTCCAGAATCTGGGGTGCTCAGTCTGCCATAACACTGCATACCCTCATGAGCCACATGCCAAAATGCAAAGGACTTGCTTTTGTTAATGTGTTCAGGTAACCGAAGGCTCACCGAGAGGCCTGTGTAACGATTGTAGTTTTGCTGATTTATTAAGTGCCAATGGTGTTTTAATATTGTTTGTGTTTCAGAAATAAAGACAGCCACTGCCCTGAAGGCTTACAGTCTGAAGACAGATACACACAATACACAAGTCCCTACGGATACTTGGAAGAAAGATTTTTTTTTATTAAGGAGCTATTCTGATTTAATTTGCTTCTTTAATGCGATATTGGAGCGGTGCGGGGTTGAGTGTCAGCCAGCTGAAAACAGTCCTCTGCTGGGCTGCAAAGACTGCAAGAGGAGTATTGCCATGTGGAAAGAGGGCCCCAGCCTGACTCAATCGGAGTTTCAGGACGTGGAGTCTTGAAGGTGTTTCACTCCTTAGCCAGCAACCTCCATCAACCTGCTGCTTACCAGGGACCCTCACTCACCAGCCCAAGCCAGGAAAGTTAAGCCACAGGGAATGTGCAAAACTGAAACTTGATGTTAAAGGACGTGACAGCGAGGTGACAGGAGTTTCGGGCTGTTTCACAGCACGGTTATGGAATCAGGTAGTGTATGTTGTATGAGGAGGCAGAAGGGCTTAACATTTTATAGGTCCCTCATGGACAGTGAATTTGACACCCTCGTACAGTTTGACCCTGCAGTTGGGATTGCTGGCATGGATGATGTTGACGGAAATGGAGTGATATTCACCCAGTCCCTCTGGCCCGGAGAGTGCTCACAGGCTGCCAGAGAGCAGTAACCCCAGAGGCAAAGGGGCACAGGAGGAACCTCCAAGAAGTCCTACATCCAGGCACCACCACCTGTGTGTGCATCTGGATGCATGCACAGACACATGAGCCTTTCTCAGCCTGAAATGGCCTGGAGAGCCAGGATTTTCAGGGGCTGGTAGCAACTTCTCTGGCCTTGTGCAAAGCCAGTGCCAGTGAAAGGCAAATTCAGGTGGGCGTCCCTCTTGGCCATTTCGCGAGGCTGGCAAAGGTACTTTCTGCATGGCTTCCTCCACCACAGCACCTGCGAGGATTCCACCACTGATTTTCTGTGGTTACGCCCTGCATTCCCACACGGAGCGAGCTAGGGGCAGAGACATTAGTCCTTATTCTTTCACTTAAAACAGTGCCAAAATCAATCTTGAAAAATTATCTTAAAGTTGCTTTCAACTCGATCTGGGTGTTTCTTTACTGCTGGAATATCACCCCATACACTGGAATCGTTATTACATCACACTAATCTAATTTAAATGCATTTTTACTGTACTTGGTTTAATGAATGTGGAATGTGTCACTATGAAATTGCACCATTAATTTGATAAATAGGACTTGAAGGTATAATTTTTTCCAGCATTGCAGACTAATGAAGCTAAAATACATATATAATAAGAAGTGTAAATAATAAATTATTCTTAGGAGCAAAAAAATTAATTAGATCTTACCACAAATTGCATCTCAATGTCAAAGTTTTTTTACACTACTGACTTTCAAACTAGTTGGAACATGCCTGTGATCCTTGTAAAGTTTCTTACGTAATTACTGTGTGTACACGTATTTGGGAATATACCTTAAGAAACTACTTCAGTTCGTACCGGTCCCTCAGATACAGCTTTTTCACATTCTCTGCCACTACACCTGAATTTTAATAACCTTTAGAGGAATTCCTGTTATTGTTTGTTCCAAATTTCAGCGTTTTGTTTATCCTTTAAGACTTGAAGAAACTTTTTTTTTATTATTATTATTTCCAACACTGATGAGAGAGCAAAATTAGACCATAGTGCATGCAAAGTCTCTGCAGAAGCGCCCGTGCCCCTGCAGCTAGCTCGCTGCTTTTGCTGTTGGAATCAATGGGAGGTTTTGCCACCGACTTCAATAGGAGAAGAGACTCCTGTACAAAGCACACTACTTTTCACTGGTAATGGAAATGTCACAGCGGTGCCATTCAGGAAGGAAACCAAGTGGAGGGAAATTAAAGAAGAAACTCCAGTCTTGTGCAGTTTAGTTGCTGATAGCTCATCTCGCTCAGCTACTGCACCCTCAGCCTGTTACACAGTGCTGCCTGGTTTAGTATTCTCTGCCTCTTTGTCATTTCTTATTGAGTTCACAGTGAAAGGTTTTATCTCACTCCTCTGGAAAAGAAAGCACCTAGAGATTGAAGAGATCAGGTGGCATTTCACCTCTCGTTTTCTTCATTCCCAGCAGGAGAGCTTTCAATGCTCCACACAGCCAACTATTCTCTGACTATTCTATAGCTAGATGAAGGACCATTGGCCAAAATGTCATCTTTAACCTTGTTTTCTATTCCTAGTCTGTAGTTTAACAACCAACATTTTTACTTCCTGTTTCTTGATTTGCAGCCAAAATTCTGACGCGTTATCAGTTTTGTTACCAGATAACACATTAAGCCTTTATAAGGGGTAAACATAACAACGTTCATTAAACCTTCCCAATGAACCCACCTCCTGCTTCTTCAGGTGGAGGAAGGTATTGACAAGGAACGCTGCTCAAGTGTCTTACAGCTATTTTCCACTTGCAAGGAGAAGGAGGGAGAGATGGGTGACAGTTTTTAAAGAAGAAAAAAAGTTAGATAAACACGAAAGGGTTTGTGAGATTTCCTTTCTTAATGGCAAAGTTTTCCAGCAATAAATCACAATTCAGCCCATGCCATTAGTTTTGGGGGCATTATATCCCCTCATTAAAGTGCATAAACAATTATATTTATTGAAGGTAATGTACTGTGTAGTGCATTATAACGACATTCATTAACATATGTAATCATCATTTGAACGGGCTTTACTACAATGTAAACTGATAATGGCGTGATTACCCACTGGGTTATTAACTTTTCAGTCCTAAGATAATAAAAGGTGATACAAGAAACAAGAAGCACATGTGCATTGCCCTTCACATGTGATTTATGTTTTTCACTGTGGAGCTATGAACACAGGTAGTCATCATTGGGGAGACTGGCTCTTTATTGCACATTGTATTTGACAGAATAATAAATGTAGCTGAATGGTTCTTGGGCGGGCGTCTGGGGGAAAAAAGTCCTGCGAATAAGGCAGCCACTACTCCAAACTGCAAGACCCAGCAAAGGAAATAATTTTGTCTGTCTCTCTGTCTCTGTCTCACTGGCACACTGTGGCTTACAGATCTTCATATGCTCTGTCAGACTTGCACAGATTAAGGGAAAAAAAATCCATCTTCTTCATACGTTTCTCCTCATCCTTCCTTACCACCACACACTCCTCTCTGCCTGGGCTGTAACTGCTGGTTATGAGAAAATGAAGAGATGTGCTGTGTTAAGGTACCTGTGTGCTAAGGTATTCATATTATGCTGAGTGTATGCTTGCATCAAACAGATGGTTTCAGGTATTCAAATGCAGCTTAGCTGCAGTATCACAGAATAGATTTATCAGTTTGCTGGAGCTTCTTTTCTATGAAATATCTATTTCGAGGCATCAGAGGCATTATAAATACCGCTTATTTGTGTAATTTATCAGCTCTCTCTGGGATTTGTCTCTATGGAATCTTAGTGCCTTAATTTTAATGAATGAATCTGAGTTTGTTTTAGGAGGGGCTAAGTTAAGAAATCTTAAAATAAAAAAGATTCACAAGCAGCCATTCAAAAAAGCACCAGTTATCAATAGACAAGGCATCTCCAACATTAAGTGGCATATATATACTACAGTGAGAAATGATGCATAAGTCGTAGCGCCTATGGTGAATTGAAATACATGGGATATGCCTGATGAGAAGTTGTAGCAGTAGTAGGACCATTTCTCTACCATATTTTGACCTGCAGACAAGGTACAGCTATGTTAATAGACGATACAAGCTTACCCTGAGACAGCACTAGTGCGGAAGTGTGTGGAGTCACTGACTGGAAAGTTCCCAAGTGGCAGAGGAACAGTCCAACAAATCTGAGACAAACTCTCAATTGTTTACAGCATGAAGGGTGTGACAAGGACAAGAAGGGAGGTGGCCAGAACACATCTGGCCCAGCTGCTTTGCACAGCTTTGGGACCACATGCAACAAGGTGCATGGCCTGGCAACTGCGCTGGTTGACGTTAGCAGCCAAACAGACCTAGATACAAAGTTGTAGCATAAAAAACCCATGCCCAGGAAAAACAAACAAACAAAAATAAAACCATCAGAAAACAGCCCACAACACTGAGTTTGGTGGGAGATACAATCAAGCAGGGAAATAGAAGGGCACACCAATGAAGAAGAATTAATGCTGCCTTGAAAACATATTCATGTTAATATAGTAATGTCTTCCTTTAGAAATTGTTTGAAACAAAATTGTTTGGATCTTCTATTAGCTCGGCATTCCTTTAAGGAGTCCTCTGTCAGTCCCTGGCCCTTGAAGAGGCTAAATATCTGCACTTTCATCTCTCCATGGAGTTCTAGAAAGCTCTGGGATGCTTTATGGTTTTCCATTAGCCAAGGGTCTAATAGAGTCCTGAAATCCGTTAAGTGGGAAATTCTTCTCATGGAAAGCAATATACCGTAATTCTTTGCTAAAATCCGAGCCCACACGAGAAATCTGAGCTTGTGGTAAAGGCCAGGGTCCTGTAAGTTTGTGCAGGAAATTACTTCATACTGTTTGTTATTGGACTATTTATCCATGACTTTTTAGACAACAGACATTATGGACTTGATTTGCTCTTGAACCAAACGGGGCAGATGCTCATTAGATAGTTGACCCTGTGGACGGGAGCTTTAAACCACGTCCTGGTACTGCAAATGCCTTGTTAGTGATTTGGAAACTGCTGAGGGGCTAAAGAGAATGAGAACACCCTTCTCTGCTCTGGTGAAAACATTTTTCCAGATCAACTGTACTCATTTAGGGAGTCAGTGAGGGCTGTGAACCTTGCACCACTCTGACCTCCCCCTGTCTCAGGCAGATTTTCTGCCATGGTGGTGACACACATAGCAGAAGTGAATCAAACCTGTTGTTCTTTCCTGGCCACGCTAACTCGACTTACTCTTATCACCAAACTGTTCCTACAGCATATGAAAACCCACAGTGAAAAATACAAAATAAGAGAAATACAGTATGTGAAAATACTCTATACCACCTGAAAACTCGAAGACTCAAATGGCTGCTTTTGGTTTTGTCAGTTCCAGCTGCTAACATCAATGCTTATTCCCACACAATCTTTCTTTTCTTATTTCCATCTGTTCAAATTTATGTTTTAGCAAGGAGAAGATTAGAGATAAAAATCATTATGTTTGGTAGCATTTACAACAACTTGGAAGTTTAAAGGTCTCGAAATTTCCTTCAAAGCATTATCCCGTATCATGGGTTTTCAGACACTTCACTACACAGCAACTAATGCATGAAAACAATGTGTGGTTTAATTGGAGAACTTTTAAAGAAAGAAAAGTAGGGAAAATTAGCATATGCCATGCAGAAGTTTGTCTGTTCTCTGGCAGCACTGGGAAATCAACTGATTTCAAAGGTCTGACCCTCCCCAGGGCGGTGTGCTCAGCCCCCTCTGGAGAGGAGGAAA
>NW_010429916.1:0-5349 GCF_000710305.1 Buceros rhinoceros silvestris | reverse complement strand
CTGCTTTGTATTCACAGCAGTGCTGATGGCTTTGTGGATGGGGGAGCAAATCCCCCTGCAGAAGTTGTCCCAGCGAAGAGGCATTCAGGACGGGTGAAGGGAATCAAAATTGGGTGAGAGAGTAATTCCAATGATAGTACTTGTAGCACTGCGCTTATGTAGCCCAGGCATCAGAGCAGCACAAGTCCTGGGTTTACTTTGCTCACCAAAGAAACCATGGGCAAGCATTTACTGATGATGCGGAGGTGGAAAAGCTGCCTCAAACTGGCATCTGGTCTTTGCCCTCGGATAGTTTTGTAGTCCTTTGTTGCAGGAAACAGCTACTGAGCAGCTTGAGGATTGTGGTTAATCCAGGGAAGACTTGAAAATGAAAGAAGGGAGGACCTCATGATAGTGTTCACTCTAAGGAGATATATTCTTTCCCCTTGTGCCATTGTTCCTCTTGTTCTCAAAGTCTCAACACAGATCTAAGAGCTCTGCATGAAAGGTACAGTAGTCTGGGTATAATTACCACAGCTGCCACAGATGGCTCATTTTAACAAGAGACCCTAGGTAAACCTACTTGTTTAGCCTGCAGCATAAACAAAAAAATATTCCACTTAAACAAGTGGATCTGGGTCTGCGGAGGTGAAGCTCAAATCCGCCTTGCTAAGTTCTGTCGTTAAAGAAGTGCAAAAGACATTCATGGGACACAGGTCAGTTCAAAGCTCATTTTTAGTATATACCTGGGTAGTCTCCAAGGAGGAGGAGGTCTGGGTGTTGGGATGCACTTTGCCCTTCAGCTGGGGGCCCCTTGAGCCCTGCCTGTGAAGTGCAAAGCATCCTCCATTCCCTGAGAAAGGAAGGAAAAGGAAAGGATATTTTCCAGTGACATCTATTTAGTCCCTCTAACAAATCTCTTTTCAGGACAAATATCCAAAGATCACATTCTGTTGTGTACTGCCAGTTGCACACTGTCGGAATCAAGGTTAGTAGCAGAGATTGAGTTAGGAGTAGAAAGACTCCTCCTGCCTGGCAAACAAGCAGTACTCCAAATGAGGTCAGAGAGGATAGGGGTGCAAGAGACTCAGTAGAGGGGACATGAACACCTAAAACTGATTTTCTGGAAGGAAAAAATAAGAGAGAAGAAATGATTTTTAGCTTTTTGTATCTGTTCACATTTGTGAGCTGGAGCTCCAAATCAACATGCACGTTCTTTATGGTCTCACAAATGGGTATCTGCAGGACACTTTTATTCCTTCCAGCCCTGTGTCTCCACCTGCGTCAGTGAACTCTCCTCAGAGATGTCCTGATGGCACAAACTCATTAGCATGCAGATACTAATTTTCCTTTCCCAGATTCCTGTGCTTCCTCCTCTGCCTGATGATAATGTCACTAACCTTTCAATTGTTTAGACCCATGTTGTAGTGGCAATTTTCACTGATGCAGCCCT
Source organism: Buceros rhinoceros silvestris (assembly GCF_000710305.1). Lineage (NCBI taxonomy): Eukaryota > Metazoa > Chordata > Aves > Bucerotiformes > Bucerotidae > Buceros > Buceros rhinoceros. The sequence goes on along the minus strand of NW_010429916.1, from coordinate 3,917 downwards.
CTCCTGTCAGTCCTCCCCAGTGCTGTTGCCACAACTGTCTGCTCCAGCTCCCTGCTTTATTCACTTTACATGCTGCTTTGGTTTCCTTATCGACTATTAAAATACATTTCCTGACTGATCTACAAACACGGAGATGGACATTTCTAGTCTTAACATCAAGGTCCATACATCTTACTTTTCCCACAGCACTTCAAATCCCAACCTGGCAGCCAGCATCTCTCTGCCTGTTTGTTCCGCAAGCACCTTTTCCACACAGCCCCGCACGTCATGTTCTCCTCTAGATCTCATCTTATGACACGTGCCTGTTACCAGCGTTAAACAGGCACGCCCTAACAGCTCCAGGAAACCTACTAACGGATGAGTCTTCTCTTTTTTTCAAAAAGAAATGATGGCCTGCAAAGATTTTGTTGTGCCTAAGACAAGAACAAGGAGGTTTATGTTATAGCAGGATACACTCAGGTTCCTGTTAATGGTAAGGGAGAAGTACAAGCTAAGAAGCAGCAGCCTCAGAAGGCTGTAAAATCTCCATCAGTGGAGATCATTAGGAACAAGTTACAGAAATCTCTATTAGTGATTAAATAGTTAGAAATGAACCTGCCTCAGGACAGAAGAATGTATGAGATAACGTCAGAGGTCCCTTCCAATCCCATGACTTTATCATGTCTTTCAAATCTATGCAATCATGTGCGCGTTTATCTATCACTCGCTTTTCCTTCCTACTCTTCCTTTAGTGTGCTTTGTACAATTTTCTGTTCCCTGGTTCTCTTTCAATAACCTTACTACTTTCTTCTCCCAGTCCAAGGGGGGCCTAGGTCCCTTTTGGAACTTCTGGGCCGCAGAACCACAAAGATGTAATAACATTAAACCCTTGATTCATTACTTATCCTAAGCTGTTGTGCTAGTGCTGCTGTGTGCCGATGAAGCAGCTGCATTTTTTTTTCCTTGGTGAAGGGATTCCTGCATACACAGATTTTGGAAAGCATTTGGGCAGTCCTTTGGGAAGAACAGCACTTAATAAATGTAAATTATTATTATTATTTCACCAAGAGGAGTTGCAGTATCTTCAACTGGTCTCTCTGTTTTAAGAAAATATCCAAGTGGGAAATTAGTGGGACGTGGCCACACTGGGCCATGTGAAAATTAAATTCTGGCAAAATGAACTGAAAAAAGATTGATCATTATACGCTAAGGCACCACAGCCCTGCCGTACCATAGCTGTCAGCAGTAAGACAGGAGAAGTCTCTCTGATTTCAGCTACTCCTGTAAACAGTAAAGGCAACAAAAAGCTCATTCAGCCTGATTCACTGGAGACCTCTTGAGAAATCAGAAAGGCAGCCGGCTACAATCTGAGTCATTTCTTTGTATCTTTCTTTACACAACTGTTTTCTGAACTCTACATGGCTGCCCCTGCCATGACATACAAAGCTGGCGTCTGGTCTTCTTCTTATGCAGAATCAAACTGCAAGAAAAGTTTATTTTTAGGAGTCCTTCCTTCTTCGGCAGTTTTAGATGTTCTTGGAGAGCTTCAGACACCTGGGCTCTCTTGTGCGTGGTACCTCTGCAAGGAGCTTGGCTCTGGCGTAGCTTTTGGAAGAAGCCCTGGGCACGGCTTCCAGGACTTTGGGTCACAGGAAGCCTTCTCTGGGCAAACCACTGCTCAGCCCGGCGACTGGTGGGCAAGCGAGGGGGTCATAGCACAGGGCCTGCCACCAGGTCCTGCAAAGGCTATTCAGGGTGAGGAACTGAACACGGGGTGAGCATCAGACCTGGCTGTGCTCCCAGAGCAATGAAAATACCATGGACTGGTTGGGGAGGTGGAGAATGGGTTGAGCTCAGGAGGGTTGTGCAGGGTCAGCTATCAGGCTGAAGCTCCTCTGTAACACCTAGATAGAAAGTATGCAAAAATATTATCAGCCTTCTCAACCAATGCTGCCACGGGGTGAGGGGTAGGGGTATGAGCCACCTTCACAGCCCTGCAGACAAGGAAGGAGAACAGCTAACCCCTGGCATAGAGCTCTGTCACAGCACTGAGAGCTGCCCCATGTGCAGCTGTAACAGGCGCCTGTGCACAGACCCAGGAAACACGTGTCTCGGGCCGGCTGCTCTGGGATCTTGCAAAAATCAAGCAAGAAGCTTATGGAAGAAACAGAATGGAGGAATGGGTTAAGGTGGTGTGCCAACAACTCTCTTATCTGAGAAGGTTTTTCCTTTTTCTTCCTTTTTCTGTTCCCGTCTTTTATTCACAAAGATCCATGATATGTAATATGTATATACATGTATATGGAAATATTAGGTTTGGATATGAAAATACAGGCTGCAGGAGTGTGTGGACAATGCTCTCTTTTCAGTTGTTATAAAAACAAAAATAATTGTGAAAGCAGAGAGAAATCTGCAGCTGCTCCAGGCTATTCATGCCGGGAGAGATCCCATCAGGGCTTCTTTATTGTTGCAGTTTTGGCAAATTATTTTCTTATCACACACAACCTATTCACTTCTGTTCCTGGATAACCACTTAGGATCATAAAGCAGTAGGTCAGCAACAGTTTAGCACAGAGCACATGGAACGGCTGACCTTGGGGACTGCTGGTGCCTGCCCCTCCAAAAAGCAGCAACTGGAGTCAATAAAAAACTGGCCAGACCAGTCCATCAGTGAGCGGAGCCCTGTCACTGCTTGCATGGCTTACTCTGTGGCCGAGCAACCTCCGCCTCCTCCTGCTCTTGTGTCTCACCTTATGAAACGCAGTCATCACTCCTTCCCCTGGAAAGCGGGACGTATAGCTGGCATGAAGAGGGACAATTTCCTAGGGCAGCAAAAGCACCTATCTGTGTGCGTGCGTGCCCGTATCCATCGCGTGCATGACTGCACCCAAGAATGGACAATATAGAGTGGATGTGCAGCAGTGCTGCACCATCTCCAGGCCAGGCAATGAGTTTATTGCGCCCAACACACATGTGCACTGGACAAATGCTCTGGCATCTTCAGCGTGGGCAGAGAGCATGCTGCTCCTATTATACTAGCCCATTAGGGAAGCAATTTGAAGAAAAATATTTAGCAATTTGGAAGGAAGCAAGGTTCCAGAATGGCTTGTTTCCGTGTGACAGCCTGCCATGTACAGATGAAAGGGAAGGCTTATGACAAATTTTCATTACTCGCAAATAAAAAAAAAAGCAACAGCAGGCAGAGCAAGTGCTTTCAGACTGAGAGGTGTGGCCAGAAATCTCCCCAGGAGACCACAAAGGAGCCTCAGCAAAATAAATCAATCAATCTATCAATCACTTACACTTGCATAGCGCCCTTTATGAAAATGGCAATCAGTGCCTGACAGCCTGTCAGGCTTTGGCCTTCAAGTCTTTACCTCAAAACTAGTCATTAAGTTCACCAAAATACTAGCTACAGCTCCCTGCGCTCACTCGGCATCCTTGCTTGCCTTCGCTAAGCCACCGCATTTTCTCCGTAGAAAACATTCTTTGCTCAGAGCAACTGTGACCAGGGTAGATGACACCATGCAGCAGAGAGGGGTCTGCAACCAACACAGGCATTTCAGATCTGCTTTGTTCCCATTCTCTGCTGCAAATTTGGATCCAGCATTTATCACCTGAGTTTTTCCTGCAAGGAGTGGTGCCATCCGAAGTAGAGCACATTGCTCCGAAACACACAGTGTCTTGCATCGCTCGCCTCTGCTCGGGAATTTCTCTCCAAAGCAGAGTTCAGGGAGCAAATAAAATACTTCTGTGGAAAGAGGTATTCACTAACACACCACTGCTCTTCGCGGCCATATGGAGATCTGCCTGCTGTGTGTATAGGTGAAGGTAGCCCTCTAGATACAGCTTCTAGGTATGTCAGTCATTTAGCTCTGAAGTGTGGCACAAAACATCCATCTGCTAGTCTACAGCTCCCTCCCCTCCCACCCCCTCCC
>NW_010429915.1:969-1574 GCF_000710305.1 Buceros rhinoceros silvestris | reverse complement strand
TCACTGCCATCTTCCTTTCAGCTGCTGTTGCGCACCAACACCAACGCCGAGGAGTTTGCTGCCCTGTACAACATCTGGCACTTCCTGAGGGGTCCAAGCATGCTGGTGCTGCCGCTGATACTCAGAGTCCTCCTCACCTTGTCAGAGGAGCCACTGAGGGTGAGCAGGGCATAGCCAAGCGACTCATGGGTCCGGGTGCTCTGTCACCACTTTACAGAAAGGAAACGGTGTGTGTCACACAGGCAAGAAACATGACGGTCCTGCTGCCAGACCTGTTGGAGACCCTGCACAACACCAACACAGATGTCAAGATGAAGGCCCTGGCTGTCTTCGGGAACATGCTGCATGTTATGGAGAGGCGCGAGGCCAACCTCATTGTCCTGAAGCTCTCTGAGGAGCTCCTGCAGCTCTTTGACCATGTAAGGCTGCTGTGGGAGCCTGAACCCTGGCCATGGGCACTCTGCAAGGACAGCTGCCCTCGGGCCCGGTCCTGCGGGCAGCCCGCGGGCAGGGCTGCGCTCCTCTTCGCTCCTCTGCCACGGCCTTTCAGGGGCTGGGGCCATTCTGCCGTGGCTGCCGACGTGGGCACCGCTGCTGCTTTCCGG
>NW_010429915.1:461-921 GCF_000710305.1 Buceros rhinoceros silvestris | reverse complement strand
GGGCAGGTCTGGGCTCGTCCTGGCTCGGCTGCTGTGGCCTTTCAGGGGCTGGGGCCTTTCTGCCGTGGCTGCGGATGTGGCCTCCAGCTGCTGCTTTCAGGAACTGCCCCCAGAGCATCTCCCTTCCCATCAGCCACGCCAATGCCCTGCTCACCATGGGGAGGGAGAGGCTCTTGCTGAAGTCCTCCTCTCCTCTTCCCCACCAGGAGTCCAGCCAGGTGCGGCATCTCTCCATCAGCCTCTTTGGAAACATTGTCAATAGGGTGGTGAGGAAAAGTAGGAGACTGAAGAAGATCGTGTGGAACAGCCTCATCCCACTCTTCTTCCACATGAGTGACCAGCTCAAAAGTGTGGCCCAGGTACAGACTGCAAACCTGAACTTGCTGGTGGCTGCCCCGTGTCCCTGCTCCGGGCACTGAAGCCAGCTGAGACTCTGTTCCCCCCTGCCCCTCCCCACAAG
>NW_010429915.1:0-208 GCF_000710305.1 Buceros rhinoceros silvestris | reverse complement strand
CTCCGGGAACAGCCTCCGAGCCTGCGCACGGTTCCTGAGGTGGAGGCGCCTCAGCTCTGAGACGTGGACTTGTCAGACAGACCGGATTGAACTGTGCTTGGTGAGGACACCCCCAAACCATCAGGGCTGCCCCAGGTGCCCAGGGGAGGGCTGTGCAGCTGTGCCTGGCCTGCCCGACTCCAGCCCAGAGCCCAGAGCCCGCAGCTGC
>NW_010429914.1:0-10209 GCF_000710305.1 Buceros rhinoceros silvestris | reverse complement strand
TAGCATATTCTGTCCATAATTATTTTTATTGGTTCTTAGATCTTGACATATAACAAAACTCTACAGAGTGAAAAAATAGAGCTTAAATTCCCTGGAGAGTTAAGTAGGTCAACCACTGTCTTACTGTCAGACCTTACTGGTATCAAAGGCTGCTCTGCCTTGTAGTGATACAGCCAATTGAAAGAGAAGTGATTAAGTTTTTAGAACATCACAGTTAGCTACAGTTCTTGGCACATACCAGAAATCAAGGCTCATAATTCAAAAGGACCTTAAAGGGCATTTTTGAATTTTCTTTACCATCCATGCATTTCAAAACTTATGCTGTTTTACTGTTGATCTACATGTACAGCACACATTTCAAAATAAAAATTCAAGATGTTGCTTTTATGCCCTTTGTGCTCCAACCAAAAGCTGTTTCAAATAGTTCAGCATATTTTGAACAAACACATAATAAATAAAAGCAGCTAGGCATACATACTGAAAGGTCTTGAAAAGATGCAAGGAAAAGTAATTTCTTTTTCAAATGATTGACAGTGAAATGTATTGCTTGCTTGTTTTGATGGCAATCCAAAGAACTCAGAGGGGAAAAAAATATGAGAAATATGCCTTGCCCTTGTCCTACCTGGTTTTTGCTGCTTGATCAGAATATTATTTCCATTTTGAAAGTTTGTGAAAATATACCCAGGAAATCAGTACCTTGCATTTTAGGAGTAGTGCAGTAGTTACCGTACCATGGAAATGTCCTAGACTCCTGTTTTGCAGGACTGAATGCTACATAGTTCACTGCTGAAACTTTACGCACAGCTACTGCATTTTGTGGGTCTTTACCCAGGTACAGGAGCCTATCTAAGGCTTAGGTTATCCTAGTTCTAGATTAATCTACTAAAGAGAACCAAAGAGAAGAGTTTAATCATATAGACTGATCTGACACCTCACAAGGTCTGGAACATCTGTCTCCTTAGAGAAAAAGCACAGGGCATCTAGTTCCTAAAATATTTATCAGTCAGGAAACTATAGTTAAGGCAGAGTTGTCCATATATAGCTTATAGCATCTAAAAAATGCATTTCCACAATTTTCAGCACTGCTATTGCTAGTATTTTGCAACATTATACTCTTTGCTGTAACAACAAACAGGTAAGAAATGAGGAGCCAAAGAGGAACAAGTCACTTCCAGTATTTTGTCAGGTACTCAAAAAACATCCTTGAGGAGCAGTCACTAAAACATGTATTGAGAAAACAATAGAAATTATTACATCAGTAAGTGTTGGCTCTTACTGTTGAAAATCTACTTCAAGGACATTGATATATTCAGCTTTCTGGAACCAAGAGTACTATTGTGCAAATAACCCCTTCTCCGAACAATGTCAAAACTTTGGCTCAGATCAAGCCAACAAAGTTGTACCTATTTTCAGAAAAAATGGAAAGATAAAATCACTAGTTTCAAGCCAGCCTGAATGTATTTTGGTGTTTCTACATGTGTCTATGTGAAAGTAACATAAAATAAAAAACTACCTTAACAGAAAAAGACACTGCTGCTGTTTTCTTTTATCCGAAAGATTTGAAATAAATACTTCTACCTTGGGCACTATTTCATTTCCTGGGTGATGTGAATTCACTTTCTGTACTGCAAAGAGTAGTGGCCTAAAGGCCATGATTAAGGATATGCCTAAGTGCAACACTACCCATCAATCAATTTGATGCTGTACCAGCTTTTATAAATTATTAATCAAACCCCAAAGTAGTGGACGGAATTCAGCATCTCACATGACCATCAGCGACAGAGAGGTTTTCTCATTTTTGTCTCATGCAGAATAAAAAAGAGCACTGGGGAATTCAGACCACCAGTTCATAGTTGTTTAGATATTCTCCTAGATGGAAGGAAAAGAAATAGATTCATATAATTTCAGAAGGAAAAGACTTTGAATTAGAACTTCAAAACTTTCGACTGTGAGTGACATAAGTAGAGACAATGGGTAAAAAAGAAGTATCTCAATGTGACTTCAGAAAAAGTTAGGTCCTAAAGAATTTATTTTCAGATAAAATTGTTTGAATAATTTGGTTTGTATTGAAAAGCAACCTCAGAGCAACTGCCATCACATTTTCAGTTATCTGACTCACCTAAGTGTCTAATAATAAAAGCACAAGTTCTTACTGTAATTATACTGCTGAGTTTTGGGGGGTTTTAATGCTAGTTGGTTTCAACACGCACAGCCAAATGAGACTCTTTTTTTCTCTTTTTGCTTTTCTTTTTTTCTGCATGAATTTTACCTGTGTTGGGTGGAAAGTTAGATTTAGTTTCTTGCCCTCTAAGTCATTCTTATTCCAGTAATCAGTATGCCTACTGACCCTGGGTACCGCAGTATTGTAGTTACCTCAGTGGTTTCCAGGCTTGTAGTAGCCACTGTCATATTTACCTCGTGTCATTGTCTATCCTTTCATTACGTCTCCCACTACTGTCCCATCTTCCCTTTGAGGAGGCTTGTAGTAGCCACTGTCATATTTACCTTGTGTCATTGTCTATCCTTTCATTATGTCTCCCACTACTGTCCCATCTTCCCTTTGATGTTCCCACCAGCTGCTCACTCTTCCCCTGCTCACAGCAGCAATGCTGTGCCACAGCCCAGGCTGGTAAGCAGAGGCACAGGTCATCTCTGTGCACTCTGTGCAGCAGCTCTAACATTTCAACAGATGAGATCTACTGAGCTAAGCCTACCTCAGCAGCGGACATGAACTGTAAGGGTAGGGATCTGCAGTTGTGGGATGCAGGGACACACTCCTGCTGCTTTTTGCATAGGTAACAGTAAAGTAAGCACTAAGGAATGTACTTTCTGTTCTTCTATTTGAACTGTGTTGTCCTTACTGAGAGGACTTCTCAAGAACGTTATTTCTTGGGAAGCATTACTCAGGCCCTTCCTATCACACAGTCAAGAGTTCAGGTTCAGTGTTATGTTCTTCAGCCTTGATAGAATCTTTTCATCTTCTGTGATAGAAATCCGCATTTCTGTTTAAATTTTAACATCGTGGGTTTTTCAGTATGGAAAAAATAATTCAGCCTGCTTCTTATCATTTTTTATGTTCCTCTAGACTTGGTGGGAGGAAAAGAATATAAGAATTTATCTCAAAGGGTACAAAAAAGAAAGATGCAAAACCTGAAAACAGATAAAATATATGGCTTTCTTATCCGGTTATATAGAAACATACTCTTGGAGATTAGAGGTCTTTACACTTTGCCTTCAGAACCTTTCATAAATACCCAGAGAAGATTTTGGATGCAGATCAATACTGATTTCAAGCATATCTCACTTGCTCGAGGTAGGCTGCTTTTCCTTTCAAGAATTCTTCAGAGTTTGAAGTATTGTGATGAGAATTATCAAACTGACAAAAACCCTGTTTTGTTAAAAGTCTTTCCTCAAGTAAAAGAGTATTTATTTGTAAAGGTGACCTTTAAGTGACAACACTTCAAAGTGTCCAACAGTGCTGGAAACTTGAATTACAAAACATGAATTATGAATGTGATAAGTTCATGAAATTTATGAGCTAAATCAATCTATCACACATGGAAACTTAAGAGATAGAGGAGGCTGTTCAGGCATAGGAGGAAGAAGGTACTCTAGAAAGCAGCTTAGAAGTTCATCTACTTTTCTAGGGCCCAGGTGTGTACCATTGAATCCACCAGGCAGGATCAACCCCCCACAGACATGTACAGAAACTCTGGAACAAACAATTCTCAGTTTGAATCGGTGCGGAGTCCTTCTGCCTATAGAGGTATTAATGGGTAATTATAGGAGATATCCTTCTCAAGATTAAAAATATATACATATTTCTAGGGTTTTCTTGAAAAAGGCAAAACCCATGAATGTATTCCTACTATTAAGTAATACCTCCTTATTTATTTTAGCTCACTAGATGGGCCAAAAATGTTTAATCATTGTATAAATGGTGTTAGAATCTCCCAGAGTACTGCCATGAATTTAAACTTTCCATAGATTCCTTGGAAAGTTCTCATTGGGGTTAGTCCCTCCTGTCTCTTGTCTTACAGGTCGAGCAGCTTAGCATTACACTATTGTGAAACCAAGTTTCTGATTGCATCACTGCTCATGAAAATGACAAGCATCAAACCCCCCAAAAACTTGAATTCCTGTGAAACCTTCAATTCTCTAGTGCCTACTGAGCCAGCAGATTTTTGCAGCCACTAGACAACTTTCTGAAACAGGTCAGCGTGTATCAGCCAACCAGAACTCTGTTTAAGATCCATAGCTAGAGGGCTAAAACCCCCCCCCCCTTCTAGAAGTCTATACAGGCACCCAGTTATTCACAAAGCCTCCAGAAGCCCCCGATCTGCCCTTCCAGTTAACGCCCAAGAGCGGGGGCCTAAACCCCCCCCCCCCTTCTAGAAGTCTATACAGGCACCCAGTTATTCACAAAGCCTCCAGAAGCCCCCGATCTGCCCTTCCAGTTATTGTGATCATTCCATGTTTGCCACCTTCCTAATTATGATGTTTCTGACAGGTAATGGATTTCTTCATGTCATGGTGAGACATCTTTACTCCTGTGCAAATATTCCTTTAAGCCACAAATAAACAAACTTATTCCAGTTTGTGACACCACCGGCAAAAAAAAAAAAAAAAAAATCCTTTCAATTCAGGCAAATAAAAGCCGTATTGGCAAACCAATTAGAGCATGTTTTAATGAAAATGCAGAACTTCTAATGTCACACATTATGCAGTATCTTACGAGAAATGTTTTCTTCTCAATGAAATAGATTCAAGCTCATTGAAACCAAGAGAAATATTTCAAAAATCCAAAAACACTGTAATGTGTTAATGAACTGCTTTAAAATTGTCATTCTTTTGTAACTGACGTTATAACTTCTTGTCCTCCTTAAAGCAAAACAAGTTTTAAAGTACATGAATTTTTCATAGAATGGATATCCATTTAATCAGCTTGGATTCTTTTCCTTTCTAGACATTATGTTATGACCAGATTAAAAGTAATTAAGATAATCTTTTCTATTGCTCCTCGAATATCAGCTCTTATCTGTAATAGATACTTTCTACATATCAGTAATCAGACTACGTCCGTAACTACTGTCAAGTTAATTTCCTTTTTTCTATTTAAACAAAATCATTCATTATTTTTTTTTCTCTTTGGTGTCTGATACTGTTATGTGTTGTATTCCAAATAACAAGTACAATACTTCCCACACGTAACTTGTGTGGAAAGTTCTGTAAAAGAGATGGGAAAAAGTGAAATCAGAAACTTGGTACATTGGCAACAGTATTGACAAGTATAAATTACCACAGATTAATATTTAAATTAATTTCTGACAGCAGTATTCACTAATGTGAATTCCTGCAGTAATTCTTACATCTATAGGGTTGTTCTCAGTATTGTGGGCTACTGTTTCATGTTTCACACATTGTGAATCATGCTTCAAAGTCAAACAACGGAATTTTTAAGCAAAATTTTTCTTCACATAATGGAGATTCATTGTGGCCAAAACATTTTTGAGCAATACACTAGTTTATAGGAAATTTTCATCAGTAAAAGTTTCATAGATTAAGGACAAATGTTTGGGTTCAAATCAGAGACACTGATATTGCAGAATAGCCAATGCGAATTAAAGGAATGACAAGTATTTTCTGAACTATGTCAAAATTCAGTTTCCTGCTTCAGTGATTATATAATTGCAAAAAGAATACAGGCATGGCATGATAAAAAATGGAGCACAGCCTGTGCTCCTCCCTCTTACCCCTGCTATAAACTCATCCATGGCCAGTAAAAAAAAAAAAAACAGACCTGAAGCTAGGAAAACCTGTTTGTAGAGGAAACAAGGAGAACAAAAATTTGATTATAATACAGAGTTGAAGACCACTGAAGAAAAAGCAAGGCATAAAAGCATGTTAGAAAACACACAAAAATAACCCCAGATGAATCAAAAGTGTGTAAAAGAAGGAGAAAGAAGGAGAAAAGAAGAGAAATGAAGAAAACGCCAACATCAGATTCATGTTCTGATTAGCATGAGGACGGAGTCATGAACTTCACATGTAAGAGAGAAGCAGCAGTAAACTTTTTTGATATAAAACAGTGAGTTAACAACAAATTCAACAGTGGTTTAACAAGATTCAGCGACAAAGTGCACTTGATTGTTTATTCCATAGAGGACAGGGTCAGATAAAATTGCCAGGGACACCCTCCCCCTTGAGTACACAAGGTTCAGAATGCACAATCTATCCTTTATATCACTTAGCTAGTATTTTAAAGTTTAGCATGTCATTAATCACTTACCAAGAATCTGTTGTGGGAAGAAATCTCTGAACCTCAAGGAGTATCCCTGAGAGACGTTCCCACTCAAGGCGGGATCCTGGCATGCAGCCAGCTGCTGTGCTGGAGAGCCCAGTGGGCCCTGGGCTGCCCACTATTTATAGAGCAGGATAATTGAGTTATAGTCATATTTGCACAGCAGCAAGATGTCTGGATCACTGTTCCATACAGCCCTCGGCTACCTTGTTACCCTTTGTCCCCTAAAGTCCAGAGTAAAGCTGGATACAGCTGTCACACCCCCCACTGGTGGTTATGGCTTAAGTAGGGAGCAGGGGTTGGGGGAGGTGTAGGGTGGGTGGGTGTGTTTCTAGCACACCATGACATACTCCTCACAGTGAAGGATTTGAGAGAGGACTTCAGATGCTGACAACCCATCATAGACCCCCACCTTCCACTGTCATCACCAGACTGAAGTTACAAAGATGACAGCTCAGAGGAGCACTGGAAGGATGAGAATGACACTAGGAAAAGTGTTGTAGTAAATTCAAAATATGTCATTATTGAGACTCTTTTCAGTACTCACTTCTTTTTCTGTCTTCTAATTAAATCTGATGGCTCTCTGATTAAGCTATTAAGATTTCAGCTATACTATCAATAAATACTTGACTTTACACATTGTGTCTCCTTTTAATCCATGACAGTATATATCAATATTTTGAAGGTAAAAAGAAAGGGAATGTGTTGCAAGCGTCACTCAGAATTTTGGAAAAGAGTGAAGAAAGGACTCAAATACCATTTTCCCATAAATGAGAGGTTCAGGTTGTTCTAGACCCATCAGCTGGTAAAGTTCCATTAATTACACCAGTCAAATATCTTGATTCTGGTCTTTCTATTTAATAAAAAAAAGCCCTTCTGAATTCCACTGATAAATCAATCAGTAAGTGAATTTGAATGAAAAACATAAAGTGTAGAAGAATGATGAAATAAGATAACTGTTGTTACTAGTCAGAATTTGCAAGATGGTTTTAATCATTGTTTGAAGCTGAGGGACCAAGAATTCAATAATTTCTTTGATTTCAAAATATTGAAAGCCACTGTTAATTTCTATTGTTTTGTTTAAATAAAATCCTCCATTATTTCCTTTTGTGTTTAATATTGGTATATTCATACATACGGCAATGAAAAGCAGCAAAAACTGTTAGAGTTGAAAACAAGCACAATAAAACACTATAGATATCTAATCTGGCAACGGCAAACTTTTAATCACTCTCAGATAATAGCAAAACATTGCTGTTACTCTTATGCATTATTCATTACTCATCCAGAATAATAACCCTCTATGATTATGTGCACACATTATCAGTCTTGCACTTATCAGTCATAGCAGAAATCAGGTAGGGGAGCAAGAGCAGTGCAGGGATGTGAACTAAGAGAAAACCTTCAGTTTTTATTAACTAGGTATAATTATTCATCACAGCAAACAAGTGTCGAGGAAATCATTAACACCTATTTTCAGAGGAAAGACCAAAACAGAGGTGATTAATAAAAAAAGTTTATGATACGAAATGTTTTAGCATTAGAATCTGTTTAACCAGGATGTGTGTTTAAGAGAAATGATGATTGTTGCATATATTGTGCATGTGTTGAGTCGGCACTGTAACTTACCGCACAAGCCACTACATGTGGTTTCAGCTTGTTTTTCAGAAGTTCTTCGCTGCTCTTGGGCCTGACTCTACTTTTGTTTTCATAAGCAGACATAAAGTACACTCATTTAGAGCTATCATGTTGTAAAACAACTTGGAACAAATGTTGCATGTACCACACTGAATATGTCCCATCTGTGCATTTGGAAATGGGTCCCTTTAACCAAGACTACACTGTGTAGTATTAAAAACATTTAATAACACTCCTCATATAGTTACTATAGTCCTTCATGACACATTGTATGCAGCTGCCATGTTCTACTCTGTAAAGATAACTCATTGTTAATAGGAAATTTAGTGTGATGTTTTGTATATTATATATACCATCTAATTGTCTTCACAGCTAGCTCCCTCGAGCAGAGTGTTGCCAGTGCATGGTTACAGGTGTTTTAGGAATGACATGAAGTTATCCTTTATGTGAGAGAGCCTCCCTGGGGGTGATGAGAGAGATGAGATTAGAGGACAAACCAAAGTAAACAAGACTGGTGGGTGTCTCCTACTGACTGCTTAATCAGGAAGAAGATGCAGATGTGACCTTCTTCAGATACGTGGAGGAAGTCTTACATTCCCAGGTCCTCGTCCTTATGGGGTATCTGAACCACCCTGATATCTGCTAGAGGTGCAACATGGCAGGGTGCAAGGAATCCAGAAGGTTTGAGGAGTGTATTGATGACAGCTTCTGGACACAAGGTGTTAAAGAGCTCTTGAGATGAGATGATCTGCTGGAGCTTACAATTAGAAACAAGAAAGAAGTGGCTGGGAACTAGATCCTAACTGAGGGTTAGGATTGGCAGCATTGACTTCGGTAACCATGGGATGGTAGAGTTCAGAATGCTGAAAGGAGAGAATTAACCAAAAAGCATGGTCACAATCCTGGACTTCAGAAGACTGCTTTTGGCTTGTTCAGGGACACAGTTGGAACGATCCCGTAGAATATGGTCCTGCCAAGAAGCAGGGTCCAGGATCACTCTTCCAAGCCCAAGGATGATCCATCCTCATGTAGAGAAAGCCTAATGTTGTAGGAAGCCTGCTTGCATGAACAAGGATACTGTCTGAGCACCTGAGTTGAATCTGGTAAGGGATATATTCAGGTTAACAAGAAGTGCTTCTGCAGGTTTATCAGTAGCAAAACAAAGACTTGAGAAAGTGTAGACCTGCTGCAGAATGGAGCAGCACAACTGTGGACAAAGGACACAGAAAAGGTACTCAATGCTCCATTTGTCTTATTCTTTACTAGTAAGACTGGCCTCTAGATATCTTGAATACCTGAATACCTTGATATCTAGATACCTGAGACCTAAGAGAAATTCTGGAACAAGGAATGCTGACCTTCAGTGAAAAACCAGGTTAAGGAACAATTAGCAATCTGAATGGACACAGTCCCTGAAATCTGATAGGATGCTCCCACAAGTGCTGAGAGAGCTGGCAGTTTTCACCATGAGGCCACTGTCAATCATTCTTAAAAGCTCTTGGCAACTGGAAAAAAGAAAATGTTATCTCTATCTCCAAGAATAACAAGATAGAGGATCCCAGGAACTACAGTCTAATCAGCCTCTTTTTTCTTCCAAAACCAGGAAAAACAAGAAGGTGACTAGTTGTGGTTAGTATAGAGGAAATCATACTAACCAACCTTAGAATCTTCTGCAATGAAAAAACTAGCTCAGCTGACAAGGAAGTGGATGTGGTTAATCTTGACTTTAATAAGGCTTTTGATATTGTCTCCCATAATATCCTCACAGACAAACTGATGAAGTATGACCTGGGTAAGTGGTCAGTGAAGTGAACTGAAAACTGGCTGAAGTCTTCGGCTTAAAGCATTGTGATCAGTATGAAGTCTAGCTTTGTAGTGGAGTATCCAATGGGTTGATACTGGTTCCAATATACTGTTCAGTGTCTTCAATAATGATCTGGATGGTGAGACAGACTGCACCTTGAGCAAGCCTGCAGACAATACAGGACTAGGAGTGTCACTGGTTTGGCTGAGGCAGGGCCAAACCACGGGACAAATTCTCTCTCTCCAATCAGCCCCTTCTCTGTTCCAGAAGGAAAGGGTTGGGAGAGAGAGAAAAGGGAAAAGATAAAGTCGGTGGGCGAGGCCTCAGCTGGGTTTTGGAAACTAGAACTATTTTAATAAAGACAGAAAAATATTATACAAACCACAAACAACAACAAGGTATTAACAAATATATACTGGGATCTGGTGCGGCAAGGGTGTCCCAGTTTGGGCTAGACTTCCTTGTT
>NW_010429913.1:17519-27048 GCF_000710305.1 Buceros rhinoceros silvestris | reverse complement strand
TTATATATAATATGTACAGTTTAGCTATAAAACTTTGATGTGTAAAGAAGCTGTCTTCAATGAAAAATTGAACATTCAGAGGAAATTCCTGAGTTAGGGTTTTGTGACATGGGCCACTGAGAAAAAAGCTGCGGTTGGGTCCTCAGAGGTGTTATGTCCATCCCTGTTAAGATTGAAATCAACATACAAAAACAGACAGTGTTGCCACTGCGTCGTTCCCTGCCTGAGCAAGGGATAGCACCATTGTGAAGAGAACTCCTGCTTGTAGAGAGGAGGGAATACTTAAAAACAGTATTGCTGCTAAGACCACTGTAGTGTGCACCAAATACGTTCTTCTAGACAACAAATGAACACTGCCACTGGCTGACTGAAGAACACCTGACCAGGTGTAACGTTAAGGTTACATGTCACTAGGTGTAATCTTTCCTAGGTTGTTCATCTGTTGTACATTTATCAGTCATTTCCTGACAGAAGTCTACTGTGACCGTTTGGCTGCTCTGCTCTGGCGGAAGCTCTCTCTCGGGATAAGTACCTGTGTCGGCTCCATCCAAACTCCTGCTGGCCGAACAATTTTCCGAGACGCTGTTGGGCAGCCAGGGTGCTCCCAGTTGCACTGAACCTTGCTCCGAGCAGCACTGCATGCTTTCCCCAACACACTGCGAGGTCACCAGGCTCTGCTCCACGCCAGCTGGGGAGGGGCTGATGGTGGTGGCTGGCTGTAGATCCATGGGTCTGAGAACGGGGCAGTATCGGTGGAGAGCTTGGATCTGTTCTGGGCTCTGCATGTCTCTACACACTTCTTGGGAAAGACACGAGAAGTTGTCTAACAATTCTCCCATGCTTGCTTTCAGCTGGTTCCTTTCTGAGAGCAATTTCTCTTTCTCGCACACCTGAAAAAGAAATAAGGCAACTTAGGTTGAGGGTGGTCTATCCGCTGGCTGCACACCCCAGGCACGTGTGCAGCAGTACGGAAGAACACTAATATGTCAGTTATTTTTACATGGGCAGAGGAAGAGTCACAAAGACGTCAGGTATTTGACAGCCATGAGTTGTGTGCGACCAGTTTGAGAAACATCTGGAGAAGAGCATCTGAGTCACAAGTTATTCCCAAGAGACTGTTGGTTCCCTTTAGAGACTAAGGCTGCTTGATGGATGATAGAAAAAAACTCCGAAAACAAAGTTTTGATGGAGAAAAGCCATTACCCATCTAACCAGCAAGAAAACAGGGTTTAATTCCTGAAGTGAGGATATGCTGCAGAAGTTCAGTCCACCCTCTAACTGCTGGGTCGGTCGGTTAGGCTGGGTGCACCTGCTTTGCCCTGTGTGCCAGCTGAACGCCGTTACCACTGCAGGGTGTGTTATTCAGAGGAGAGGATCTGACTGTGTGCTCTGTGGCCCACACCATGGCTTGCTTTCTTACGTCCTGGTGCTTAATGGATTGAGTTTAACCTAATAAAGATATTTTTGTGAAGACATATGTGAAAATCCTGAAGGCTGGTGGGCTTCGTAACACTCAGAACAAGTAGCTCAGTGTCATTTCCTTTTTGTTCTGCTCAGGCTCTGCCTCCTCTGGTCCCAAATGTCCTCCCCTACCAACATCTATCTCAAGTGTTTTCAGAGTTTCACTGTGTCAGTGGGCTGCTCTAGGAGGGGCCCGGGTGAGATGCAGGACAGTACCGGTGAGGAGGAAGAGTGAGAGAGTCTGGTGGTACTTATTTTCTCACGCACGAATCAAAAACTGGAAAAAGGAGCTCAGGTCACCTTACAAAGCACTGGTAAGGCCTCCAGACTGAGCTAGTGAAGCGCATTGTGCGACTTCCTGTGGTGGCAGTCATCTCTGTTTTAGACCTCACGTGCCTGGCAAGGCCCCTGCAGGGTGAGCACTGCCCTTCTCGTGCTCAGGAGGCAGATTGCGAGGGTTAGGCACAGAGCCAGACCCAACCTGGGCTCTCTAAAAACTGGTGTTGACTCAGTGCAGACTGACTGGGATGGTTCTGGTGCATCACTTTCTTTTCCCAGGAAGGTGGGCATATAGCTTGAGGGAGAAGACGAGATTTTGTAGACTACCAGAGCTATTTCTGAGCTGGCCCCATAAGCGGCACAGCCGTGTACCTCACCTAGAAACACTGCTAAACCCAAGCTGCCTCGGCATCTGAGGTGTGAAAACTCCACAACTCAGATATAATCCAGCTATGGGTGGTTGTTGACAGCCCTGGGTCCAAAGCCCACACCAGCAGCACACAGCTGAGCAAATGAGAAAGAGAGCAGTGCACATGAAAAGAACCAACTGCTAAAATATTGATAAATCTATCAAGAAAGAATAAAAATAATAAAAAAACACCCCAGATTTATCTCAAGTACATCTTGAGATAATGAATTATGGAAGAGAATATGCTGCGAGTTTGCAGGCAAAAAAGAGAATGTGAGTGGGTAGATCGATGAGAGAGAGAAAGCAGACAAAACAAAAATTACCTATGAAACTCAAAGGATGCGACCATCTCACTCACTGTCTGCTGTGAAACCATCTGCGTCAAGAAGATGGGTGACTTACAGGAAGTGCAGAGGTGGGGAAGGGGTCTTCCATAAAAAAAGACCCAGTTGAGTACCATTACATAGTTCAGGAGACTGGAAATTACTGGTCACAAAGTGAACAGAAGATGACAAAGGAATTTCCAGTGATCGTGTATTGCGTGAAGTCAACTGGAGTTTCACTGCTGGTTCTTCTAAGAGTCAAAGTAGGATCTTGAAGCAGACTACCTGCTTGGACATGTGTATGAGGGGAGGGCAGGAGCACTTGAGAGGCAAAGTTAAAGTTGCATGAGTTTAATTTTGCAGTTTTATACTCCTGCAGACCTTGTGACTGTCCTTTCTACAAATGTTCCCCTTTTTTTCTTTCAAATGTCCCCACCATACACCAGATCCCATATGGAATCATAGAACCATTTAGGTTGGAAAAGATCACCAAGTCCAACTGTTAATTCATGTCCCTGAACACCATATCTACACTTCTTTCAAACATCTCCAAGGTTGGTGACCTCACCACCTCCCAGGGCAGCCTGTTCCAGTGCTTGACAACCCTTTCTGTAAAGACATTTTTCCCCATATCCAGCCTAAACCTCCCCTGGCACAACTTCAGGCCATTTCCCCTCGTCCTATTGCTTGTTACCTGGGAGAAGAGACTGACCACCACCTCACTACAACCTCCTTTCAGGTCATTGTAGAGAGCAATAAAGTCTCCCCTGAGCCTCCTTTTCTCCAGGCTGAACCACCCCAGCTCCCTCAGCTGCTCCTCCTAAGACTTGCGCTCCAGACCCTTCACCAGCTTTGCTGCCCTTCTCTGGACACGCTCCAGCACCTCAACGTCCTTCTTGAAGTGAGGAGCCCAACACTGGACACAGTACTCAAGGTGTGGCCTCAGCAGTTCCGAGTACAGGGCGACAATCCCTTCCCCACTCCTGCTGGCCACACTAGTGCTGATACAAGCCAGGATGTCACTGGCCTTCTGGGCCACTTGGGCACACTGCTGGCTCATCTTCAGCCAGCTGTTGACCAACACCCCCAGGTCCTTTTCTGCTGCAGCTTTCCAACCACTCCTCCCCAAGCCTGTAGCGTTGCAGGGGGTTGTTGTGACCCAAGTGCAGGACCCAGCACTTGGCCTTGTTGAATCTCATACCACTGGCTGCAGCCCATTGATCCAGTCTGTCCAGATCTGTCTGTAGGGTCTCCTGACCTTCAAGTAGATCAACACAGCCACCTAACTTGGAGTTGTCTGCAAATTTACTGAGGGTGCACTCGATTCCCTTATCCAGATCATTGATAAAGGTGTTAAAGAGGACAGGCCCCAATACTGAGCCCTGGGGGACACCACTTGTGACCAACTGCCAGCTGGATTGAACTCCATTCACAACCACTCTTCGGGCTGGGCCATCCAGAGACATGTACTCCACCCATCATCAGCTCAGTGTAGAGGGACGGGCATGTGCGGCCAAGCTGGGCCTGCTTCTCCTGAGAAAGTGGATTAGGAGCCACTCTTTCACCCTGCTCACCCCGCAGGCGCTGTGGTGCTTGAAGCAGTTGCTGACTATTTTGTTTATCTTTGATGTTTTGCTTGTTTTGCATCAGTGAAGCACTACTCTGAAGGATGTTCTGACTTATGTTTCTTTTTTTTTTCCCCCAGGGCCTCAGCAACGTGGCATCTGAGGGCTTCACGAGCTTTGATGATTTAAGCCTCCCACCCAGCTTGTGGGGTCAGCGTCACCTCCCTTTACAGACAGGAAGCAGACAGGCACAGGCAGTCAGTGAATAACCCAAAGTCATGTGGCTTCCTGCCATTTGTGAGCGATGGTAACTCAGCTTCTTCCAACAGATCCCTGCCTCTTTCACACCACGTTTGCTACAGCTTGTGCAGAGAACGAAGCACAATGAATCCACACTAAAGGCCCCTTTCAACACACAACCTGTTATGACAAGAACAAGACGTACCCCGCTGCCCAGACCCACCACGCTCAACCTACAACTGCACATGTTGTCAATGTGCATAGACATTTAAATCAGCGGCTCCAATAACCTTTAATTTTAACGGAAGCTGCGAACGCAGACATCTCAGTAAGGAAACAATCTTCAGCTCCTTTTGTTCTATCTCTGTGAATGAATTAATTTATCACTCAAAGGCTGGGTTTAATGCTGGACTCCAAAATCTATGTTGCGTAATGCAATTAAACTGTCCCGAACTGCAGGCTGCACACTTCTCCTAACAGCTGAACTAGTATTATTTCATTACTCTTGATGTCTCAGAAAGCTTTTAGGACTTCTAAAGAGGTTAAGAGGTGCTAATCCATACTGAAGTTCCGGTGCCGCACTTCTCCCGCTGAGTGACACCCTGCATACATGTCTTCCTCCATGACCCTTGTCTCAAGTTTTTTTTTTTTCTGGTGTGGCAGCTTGCTTTCTCAATGTGCAAGGGATGGCAGAGTAAGAGGAGCAGGACCCTCAGACCACAGGGGCGCTGTCACAAAGAGAGTTTTTCCAGATAAGGTGCCCATAGGTAAGATGTCTGCATCTGACACAGCTCCCCATGCGATCTTGTTTAGCGATGGAGAGGAACAGGCACTTCTGGGCTGTATGTCACCTCTTTGCTGCAGGATGAAACAAATAAGACTTGACAGGTATCTATTAGTCTTCACTGACTACAAAGGAAACCAGGACAACTAGCTTCAGCACAGGTGTCATTTGTGTTTAGGCACTGCAAGCACATCTGAGGTGTCCGTACCCTGATTGAAAGAGAAAGCAATTTCCTGAGCAGCCATTTAGTCTTGTTCCAGTCACCTCACTCCCTTATATGAAAATGTTCACTGTCCACTGACGCCTTGGCACACAGCAGATCTATCCCCTGATGTGCTCTGGCCAGTGAGCATGTTTTGCTCTCCTCTCCGCAGCAGACTCCTACCAGAGACACACATCAAGGAGGGTTGAGGCCAATCAACTTTTGCCACCTGAACTTGGTGCACGGGACATAAAGGCCAGTGCACTGTGTAGTCGGAACAGGTCTTTTATGTTAGATGGCCCTTGAATCATGGCGAGGCCCTTGAATCCATGGCACACCACGAGTGTCAGAGGGAAGAAGACAGCAGAAGCAAGGAGGAACATACCCTTGTCATCTCCTGACCTACACCAAGGGATGTTCCCTTGTCTCGGTATTCACATTCCTGGGTTTTCTCTTCCCTTACCATTTTTACCATTTGCTCAGTGAATGAAAGAGCTAAAGAAAAGGCATAGCGAGCTGAAATGTGCTGGAAACACCGAGCTGCTTCCTAGCACACCAATAAGAAAGAAAATCTCTGTGTAGGGTTGAAGCCGGCCTTGCCACACCACTGTTTGATCCAGACAACCTCTTGAAGGTCTCTTCATACCTGTCTATCTCCTTTGAGCATTCCATGACTCCCTGACCAACAGGTTGTTGTAAGTTAGGCACGGAAATAGGGCTCGGATGAGGAAACGCCTTTGTAGAGGCACTGTATGCACTGGGGGTAAGTTAAACTGCAAGAAGGGAGCTGTGGTACAGGATGCCCTCCTCTTCCAACTCACTCAACAATCTGCTCTTGAGGTATCAAAATAGAGAGGTTCATTCCACTGGTGTTTTGTGTTTTCCGTACGTATTTATATAAACATGCCTACAAATATATCTTTGTATATGAACTTTTCATACTAGAGGCTCCGCTTATGTACAAACAGGCTCAACCCACTAAACTCTGGAATTGCTGTTGGTGTCCTGCTTGCTGCGTCAAGAGGGCAAGTAGGGCCGCGGTGAGAGCACGCAACTCACCAACTTGCGGATTTCACATTCTAGGTTCTGAATACAGTCCAGTTTCCTCTTGCGGCAGCGCTGAGCTGCAATTCGGTTCTTGCTGCGCCGGCGGACATCATGGATGAACTCGAGCTGCTCTGAGGTTAGCTTGTGCATCTTTATCATCATCTGGAAGTCATTCCTTGGAAGATCTGTGATTTGATCAACAGGAAAAGGAAGTTTCACCTAAAACAAACAAATACAACACAAGAGCAAAGAGTCATATATTGCTTGCTGAATGCAAGTGGAACAACAGTGAGTGGGAGCATGATTACCACTGCTACCCCCTAAATAAAAAACAGACCAAATTTTACTACAAGTTTTTAAGACTCCCTTGAGGCACAGGTCCAGCTGTTAAGGATCAGATTATAATTGCACTGAAATCACCAATATAGATGAATCCCAGGTGAAAATTTAATCTTTCTAGAAAGCTCTAATAACAGATCTTGCATAAAAAGAAGGATGCTCTGTCCTTTAAGAGACATGCCTTTTGGAAACAGTGAAGTACCTTGCTGCTACTAATTTCAAACTGTTTTCAAGAAACAGGCTATTACTGCAGCAGGAAACCCATCTGCACGGCCTGCAGAACTGGAAGTTTGATTAGATGTAAGGTTAAAAATGCAACCTGACTCCTCAAATGGATGAAAACCACCATATCGCAATTCGGAAAGATTGCCTAAGCAGCATCTCAGCTGAGCAGTACTCCATATAAGAAGGGTCAGAGAAGCGTGATGCAGCACATCCTACCCTGCTAAAATTTATGTGTTTTGAAATAAAACAATATTTGTTGACATTCTAATATTTTTGTAGACCGAAGAACATCCAAGTTCAATTCTTGGGAAAAAAACCCCAAACCAACCCTAAAACAAACAGTCTAAAACCTCAGTTACTTGCAGTAAAACATTTTTCCTTTGGGCCATGAACTGTCATCCCATTTGACCGCAGAACACGAGACAGTAGTTCCAGGTTCTGACTTTAGGAATTCCAACCACCTCTCCAACTCCTACTGACTATGCATTAAAGCAAAGCAAATGACAAAGCTCTGGACAGCCGGGAGCAGTGAATACACACTGGAGAATGGCGAATATGCTCAAAGACTTCTGTTAGCTTCTTTCCCCCAAACCTATCAGCTTGCTCGAATCCAAGTGAGCGTCTCTTGCTACAAACCATGCTTCACTTGTAGATTGAGAGCGATAACAGGACTATAAAAAAATTAATGCTCCTTGCTAGACTGCTCTGTTTGGTGGTCAAGTAAGAATCAGTTGACAACGCTGAAGGAGGTAACAACTGCGTAACTAGACCGACCCCTTCTTTTTTTGAGTCATACCCACACTGCCCAACAGATGGCAGTAAATATTTACATTTCTGTCCCCATTTGGAACAATCCTCCGGAACAAGGAGATTATTCTGCATGCAGACTACCAAAGAAGATGCGACTTAAGTTGCTCCAGCCAAGCAAAAGATCTGGGTTGAAAGGGTTCCTGTTATATTTAGAACATGGTTATTGTCTTCAAACAGTGCACTTTAATTATTTGGAAAAAAAGAGAGTAACAGATTAGAAATACGTTATTTTCGTCAAAGAGCTGAGTTTGTTTATGCAAAACAGTTTGCTGAGGACACGTACTCAAACACACAGCGGCGGCCTCTGGCCTTGAGAGTCACAGGCCTTCTGGGCACCTGGACCTGCTGATAATCAGCTCCTCACCTTGTTTATGAACTTACCTTTTCCTGTACTCTTCTAGGACTGCTCTGCACATCTCTGAGCCTGGACCTCGTGAAATTCAGTGCAAACACTTACTGCATCCTTTCAGACGGTTTCATGCCCTGAACATTGCCCCTCTGCCCCATGCATCCAGGTATCACTTCATAACACACTACAGGTCAATTTAAACCAGCAAGAAACACCAAAAGCTGCCCCAGTCCCCCCAAATCCCTGCTTGTACACACAAAGGCTGACCTTAGTGATGAGATCTACCTTGTTTACAGACTGCTAACTAATGACATGAAACCGGTTTGATTTCCTCTCTCTAGCCTTTGCATGGTAAACATAACTGGTGTCACCTGCTTTTCTCTCAAGCTTCAGCTAGGGACTGAAAAGGAAAATGGCCTGTGCTTTCTGCTGAAAGCAGTCTCACTCAAAACCAGTCCTTTTATGTTCCCTGTTTTTCTGTATTTTCTTACGCCCAAAGCAGAAAGTGATGTTAACTTTAGTTTCCCCTCCCTCTCTCTTTCAATATATATTTACTTGCAAGCAGGAGATGTGCTTGCAGCTGGAATGGCAATGAAAGGGAAGCAACTTAAATCTGTCAGGTAGAAGCCACTGAAGGGAAATGGAAAATAAATAGAAATAGATTCATAAAAAAAAAAAAGGACTGAAAATAAAACTATATACACAGCAGGCCAGAGACTGGTATCATTAAACCCAGCATAATCCCACCCCTGTCACAGCCAGCAGTGTGCAGGATTAAAAATGTGAAAGGGAGAGTGGAAGTGAGTCAGACTCATTTCCTTCACCATTCACAGCATTTTTACTGCCTGTCTCCCTCTCTGCAATTAGCTGTCAACTGAAAAAAACCCACCAAGCCTTTGGCACAGACACAGTGAATAACTGTGCTGGTGTATTGCCGCAGTGAGAGGCTAATGGTGTTTTACATCGGCACAGGGCAAGACTCTCAGCTGGTATTGACCACAACAGAGCGGTAAGACAATTTGCAAGAGCTGATGACTGTGACATGGGTGGGATTCATCTCACTCACTTGTAGCTGTCTGAAAGGACAGGTTGGGACTAGCAAGTGCCCAGGTCTCTGCTGCTAGTATCGAGGTCAGAGAGGCTTTTGGGTGGCAATGCATCCCACATGGCTTCTTTCTCCTTCTGGCTGCAGAAGGAGTGGAGAAGATGCTGCATCTTAACAGCTTCTAAGGTAGGTGAGAGAAACCTTACCCAAGGTGTCTGAAAAAGGACACTCAATCTCTTCTAAGATGCATAGGAAAAAGCCAGCAAGTATGTTTTCTCTTCAATTTAATAACTGTAGCTCTCTTTTTAATAACTATGAATTTTATACAGGAAATGACTGTGTACTCTTCAGTTTGGACTATTTCAAATTAGAAAGGTAAGCAGGATCCCTCCTCCTTCCAGCAGTTATTCCAGCCAGAGCTAACCTCACAGAGCTTTAAAATCTTCCCCAT
>NW_010429913.1:12967-17426 GCF_000710305.1 Buceros rhinoceros silvestris | reverse complement strand
CACAATTACTCTTCCCCTGCATTTTTACACCAACACCAGAAGCTCTGTGTCCATCACACAACAAATAAACCATCACTTTCCACTACCACTGCAGCCTCTGTTGCTCCTGACTCTGGCTCATGCACCCTTGAGAGCACAGCCAACCAACTCTGGTGAATAAGAAAACTTGCTTGTGATTTTGTGGCACCCTGTATTAGCATTGGGATGCCAGTGTAAATGTGATTGCTTTGACTGGCTAGCTAACAGCAGTGACCTAGACAGACAGGGACAGCCATTGACTCAGCACATGAAAGGCCCATGTATAACCAATTAATTTCTTCAAGCTTCACTAGTTAGTGCCAGCTTGGATCATATGCCAGTTATTGCTGTGCTGCTCACATTCTGTACAAGTTACTGCTACTGCTGCTCTCTTTTCCCTTTTTTTCCTTTTGAATAAAGGAAAGGACAAGACCCATATTTACTCATATTAAAATATAAACATCTACTGTTTGGAATTTCTTTATCTAATAAGTAACATGAGCTTTTTCATCCTTTCTTTATATCTAAATCTCAGCATCATCTTCCTTGGGAGATCTTATTGTGGCCTTTCAATACTATAATGGGGGCCTATAAGAAAGATGGGGAAAATGTTTTCAGCAGGGCCTGTGTGATAGGACACAGGTTGATGGTTTTAAACTAAAAGAGGGGAGATTTAGACTAGATATAAGGCAGCAATTTTTTGCAGTGAGGGTGGTGAAACACTGGCACAGGTTGCCCAGAGAGTGGTGGATGCTCCATCCCTGGAAATATTCGAGGTCAGGTTGGACAGGGCTCTGAGAAGGCTGATCTAGTTGAAGATGTCCCTGTTCCCTGCAGGGGACTAGATGACTAGATGACCTTTAGGGGGCCCTTCCACAGAGTGCCCCAAAGCATTCTATGATTCTGTGATTGTATGATTCCTTGAGCTCTCAAGTGCTAGTAAAGACAATGAACTTCCCAAGCCTGGTTTAGTATTACTGGGCGTGAGAGGGTGGAACTCAAGGTAACAGCTTGACCTTTATAAATAGTTCAAAATCTCGGTTGCTCCAGAGAAAGTAAGAAATAAAACTGTTGCCTTAATGCCCTTAAATTGGGAGATACAGTTATTGAGAGCCTCTGACACTTAAAATTTCCCAGCCCTTGGAAAGCTCTCAGGACCCAGCCAAGCAATCATGAATCACAGGGGCTGAATCACATCAGTGCTTTTTTTGATGTAGAAAAGGGTTATTTGCTTCACATAGAAGCACCCAATGCATTAATGCTGTTTTTCTCAGTATCTTCCTTAGCATACAAGTCTGCGTTCCACAAACGCTCAGGAAGAAATTCATCCCAGGACAGGAACTGAGGCATGTCCACCTGTGTTAAGGGCTCGATTGCCAAAAGAAAAAAGCACAAAACCAACGGGCCATACTTTGTGTAAGAGAGGACAGGCAGGATGCACTCTCACTAATTTCCTCACCCGGCTGTCTACTGGCGTAAGCAAAGCCTTCAAAACACATTTTCTTTTCGGGCGTAAAGCACACCAAGATAGCAGAGGACTGCAAGAAGAGAATGGCAAACCCACACAGTGAAGATCTACCGTAGTGTCAACAAACCAGGTCTGAAAAGGCCTTGATCAGCAGGTCCCACTGCAAACAGCCTATCCCACCTGCCACACCACGTAGTTGACTGGGGTCAACTCCAGCCTCACCTCCTGAGGGCCATGAGAGGTGTTTGGGTCAGCCAATGCTGTCTGAGAGGGCATTGCTATGCACTTAGTGGAGGCAGCCTGGGTAACCTTTTGACTTTGCCACCTGCCTCAAAAAACTGGGGTAAGGGGCTATCCCATGGCTGAGGGCTTTAACCCAATGATCAAGAGAGGTGGATGGCGGTCTTTATGGTCCTTACACCATGACTTGGACTTGTATTCAGATCACACGTTGCTGGTGCTTGAAATGCTGGGCTGACCTCTTTCTGTTCACTGCTTACAGCATCCCCAGCTTCCAGCCCGTCAATGAACACAACAATACAATACTCCTGCCCGTTACCAGGCTTTTCTGGCACCAGGTATAGCATGGAAACCCCGACAGAAGCCATAAGTGCATCTGAGAAGGGCAGAGCAGACAGTGAAATGAGGGGGCATGCAGTGCAGTATTTCTCTGAAAAATCTGCTTTCGCAGAAAAAATTCAAGAGCTCCAGCAAGGTCTTCAGCTCAGGGCAGAACAGACCTGACTGTAGGCTTCAGTGAAATAATACAGTATTTAAAAAGACCTTCCTGAAATTTCAAGCCTGTAATGGAAAACTCTCAGTGTTGTTATAATCCAGTAATACTCTGCTACCAGCATGGATACCACTTCTACTGAAGAGGGGAAAGAAAACAAAACTGCCATGAAGTTTATCTCGCAAGATTGATGTTTTACAAGACTCCACTTAATCAGATGTTGCCTAAAACAATACCCAGTACTCTGCTGATGCTGCTGAGGATCCTGGTCAGGAGAATATCCACCAGAGCAGAATGTGGAGTAACCCTCTCATGCTCAAATTTGTAAACCTAGTAAGATCAGGAAAGCTGGGGTGACTGATCACCAAATTCTGGGAAGGAAATATATACAAAAGCAAGTTAATACCTTAACATGTGTTTTCCTTGGTTGTCCTCCTTCCTAGATAATACTCTTCACTAATTAGAAATATTAAGCAGCAAAGACAACTCAGCTTAGGTAAGCACCTCAGCACAGATCCAGCAGACTTCTGGTAGAACAACCTTGGTTTACCCCCTTTTACTGGGGTTCTGACTTCTGCTACTTTGCTAAGTGTTAGCAGATGAACAGAGAAAAGGTGGCTTCCTGTCACTTAACATGGAGGGGTCTGGACTCTCACTGAAGGTTATTTGCCTGCGATGTTCTCAATGGTCCAGTTGCATTGGCTTTGCCTTTAAGAAAATTTCCTTTGAAAAGTAAGTTACTAACTCAGCTGGGAAATTCTTTTGAAGCCAAATGAAAGACACATTGAATGCAATTCTCTAGATATTAACAGTTCTCGGAAAACCTACCTCTTACCTCCTCCTACCTTTGTTTATTCTTTTCCTAAGAAAACTCACCCACAAAACTAGACTAAGTTGAGATTTCTTTTTAACTGGTTTAGTAGTACAATATTTTTACAAATTTTGTAGCAGAAAAAAACCCATAGATACTTGTTGAAGAAAAGGAATGTCAAGAAAAGTAGGTAGTGCTAAAGTTTCTGTTCGTAATTAGGTTAACAGATTGACAGACTACTTCCTTCTCAACAATTCTTTATTTCAGGGTTTTATTGTTTTGTTGTTGCTGTTTTAAGCAGGATTGTCAGAACCTGCCTGCAAGTACCGAGTGTAAGTCTTCTCTCTTGTATTATATCCCATAACTTTAAGAACCTGTGGAGGCCTGAGTGAGCTGGGTGAAAAGCGCAACACAAACTGTTAAATATGTCTGTTAAAGTCCCAGGGTTAAGCAATAGTCCTGTTCTTGCAGCTCTGTAACATGGGGATACCCTACACTGCACTTGCTGCTTCTATCATGAAACCTTAAGAAAGAGAATTCTCAGAAGATTCTGGGTGGCTCCTTTAAAAGGAAGGAAAACAAAAGGCAACGACATCCTGGAGAGGATTCACCAGCAGTCTTATGGAGACTGCCACTTCTTCTGACACTTGTGACTGCAGTCTGCACCCATTATGCGACAGGGAGGCTGGCCACGCAGCGGGGTGATATTCACCCACATGGCACTTGTGCCCAGCCCTAGCACCCCACTTTTGGCACCAAACAACTTAGACACGTGCTCCTGATCTGCACCCCTCTGCAGAAAAGCAGAGTGCACAAAAACAAGCAGAGAGAAGCAACCTTTCACCTACTTCTCACACAATCAGAACACTGCCAAATGAGGTTTTGTGTCCTTAATTCTGGCACTGACAGCACACTGTGACCCAAATCAGGACCAGCAAGGTCAAAATTCCAGGGGAACTGAGCAGCCCTATGAGATAACTGAGGGTCTGAGTCCATCAGGCTTATTCCCATGGGGCCATCCCACCCAAATGAAAGTCCACTTGCAGCAGAAGAGCTGCTCTTCAGAGAGGTGAGCGCCTGCATGTCACCCCCAGCTATCTTATCAGGTGCTTTTGGAAGAGAAGCCCAGCAAACACAGTGTGATCTGATATGGCGGGGGCAAAGGACCCGTCTGGGAAGTTACCAGGACAGCAAGGGCAAACCAACAACTTCGGGAACGGAGAAAGGTTCCCATGCAGCTTGCGGGGAGGCGCAGGACAGAAGGCAGGCCATTTCAGACTGCTGTGAGTCTCTCCTGCTGCTTTAATGGCAGCCCAACTGCTAAAAGTAGGTAAAGCAACTTATACAAGAACTTCCTGCTGCTATTTGGTGTTTTCCACTGCCTGGTTTAACATATCCTTCAGCGAGGTTTCCACAGCAGCGGATCTTG
>NW_010429913.1:7238-12849 GCF_000710305.1 Buceros rhinoceros silvestris | reverse complement strand
GAATGCAGGATACACACCCCAAGCTGCTGTATAAATACAGCATTGTTTAACAAGACTGCAATGTCTTGTCTTGCACTGGTGACAACCTTTACAAATTAATTTTTCAGACAAGTTCTGTACTGAAGCACTGGCGTGATCTGTTTACCCTTGGCTTGTTCAGGATAGTGCAGTGCAACCTCATGGAATATTAATCACCTCACCACACTTTTAATGCCTAGCAGTCCTAAACAAAGTGCCCTGAAAAAAAAAAAAAGCCTTCTTAGCAGTCCCAGGGAGAAAACTCAGCACAGTGCAGAAAATCTTCCCAAGAGAAAACCAGCAGCAAACCCAGGAGTGGAGCAAATCCTTCCTAGCTCCGTCCCAGAGCCAGACATGCTTGTCTGCCTGCCTGTGGCACACCAAGATGGCCTCCCATATCCCACCCCTTTGCTCCTCTCATGAATGTCCCTCCTCTCATCCATGGTCTCCTGCATACATTCACATATTTTCTTCGAGAAACCACCAGTCCCCTATAACCTTCTCATCTGAGTCTTCTCGGCTTGTTTCTGCAACAGCATCTCTATGCAATTAGCCAATTATGACAGCTAATAAATCACCAAACACCAAATGGCTAAACTCGCGCCCTCTTTGCTGCCTCTTGCTGCACATTAGCCCTTGCTGAGCAAGCAGCACACGTGGGTGGACATCCAACACTTCCCTTGGTCCCCTTCTGTCCCTGTTCCCTTCTGCCCCTCTAAAGGCAGGACTTCACCAAGTAACCTTGGTATGGCCAGGCAGAGCAGTTCTGCTGTAGGGCTTCCTGAACGAGGTCCTACGCGCAGTATTCCATGCAGCCTCCCAGGGAGACTCCTATCCCTTCTGTGCTGTCCCCAGGAGTCCTCAGGACTTGGAGACAAAACCACTGGTACAGCATGACAGGGATTAGGACACCAGAGCTCCCCAGACTCTTCAGCCCTTCCTTAGAGCTAAGAACACAACAAAAAGGAACCACCCACATTTCTCCGAAAGGTATCTTCCAGAGCATAGGGTGTAACTGGAATAAGGATTGAGGGATTAAATAAAGCTCACTCTTTTCAGCCCTAGCCCACAACTAAGTCCATCTGGTTCTGAACTGGGTGCTCACAGTTCACTGGGTGCTCGTGAAACCCCAAACATGGAGGCTGCTCCCAATGCTAAAGCACAGTGGAGCATTTCAGCATAACTAGAGAATCCAGACATGCGATTTCACACAGATGCTCTCCAGGACGTGAAGTTTCCAAATGAAACTCTATGAAAACATCCATTCTTCCCTCAGTTTCTGGGCTCCACAACACATCTTCATGACTTAAGTCTTCCCTCAAACTAGTGACTTCACACAGACGGTTTATTTGATCACTGTCAGTCAATTAGCACCGCAGTGTCTCCAGCTGGCCCATCTCTAGTATTAGTGTGGGTTATCTTTCTCCTCCCTATTGTGGGACAGCTGCATGGAAATTCACAGCTTGCTCATCAGCCCCAGACCATCCCCCTGCCATTCTCCTAACAGTCCTAGAAATTAAAGGATAACTAGTCTTTGAAATCATTTAGGCAACAGCTGCTAGAGCTCACCACCAAACAAAGTGGGGTCTTGGGCAGGAAACATGATCTCAGTTGTCATTTAACAGAGGCGAACCCCATTACCTGCACGTGCGAGACACACACACACACACACACACACAGAGGGAAGATAACTTGAACACTGTTCCCACAGCCAAAGGTGGGCAGCTATGCAACTGTTCAAGTAATTCCACAGCTCTTTCCCCTCCCACTCTGTCTGCCTCCTCTATGCAGGCTGTTAGCAGTAAGCAGCAGGGAGTCTTAGAGCAGGCAGCCTGAACCTCTGTGTCAGCGAGGGCACAGCTTGAGGTTGCTCAACCAACGAGCAGCAATAAAAAGCAGAGCTGGACCCACCTCCAAAAACTAAAGATGAGGAACGGTGCTCTGTGCCACGCAAGTGGGCAAGGGGGAGGGGAGGACAGGACACTGCCAACAGACTCCTAAGCACATCAGTGTGCTCTCATCATTTGGCAGTTTGCTATTGTCTCATACCAAATTCTGATAAGCGCCAAACACTTCAGAGGTCAAGCAGACCTATTTACGTGAAGTTAACCACATGCACTCAGCTGATGAGGGAATAAACAGAAGTTACTCTTTGCCTCTATAAAGAAAGAAAGAAAGTGCTGAGGAAACATCAAGACATTTGAGAGAATCAAGGAGCAGTTAATTGGGTCACAACGGCTGCGATGATATATGTACTTATCTTAAATCCCTACCTCATGCCCTCTGTCTTGCACAGGACATGATTCACTGTCTGCTTCTGAGAATGACCCAGACTCATCGCTGGAGTTTGTTCCATAGGATGGCTCACATTTAATCTGGGCTCGGACCGGGTTGTACAATCCATCCCCCACAACACTAGGCTCCTGGTGCTCGGGAGCCAGGAATCGGGGGCCTTGGGAGCAAGGGGAAGAGGAGAGCTCGCAAAGACGCAGACTGCAGGGAGAGCCACCGCTGCCGTCCTCTGCGTATGAGTAGGAAGAGCATGAGCTGGAGGTCCTGGTTCTGGTTTCCAAAGGAGGAGAGCGAGGGCAAACTTTAATTGGCACCGGACAGCTGGTGTTTGGCCGCATCCTTCCCGGCAAGTGATCAGCTGTCAGTCCGCTGTGCGAATAGGTCTGAGAGCTGGGGAGAGACTGGCTACTGCCAGCCCAGAGACCCTTTGGCACAGTCTCAGTGAGGTCTTTGTCCAAGCTGCTCACACCAGAATATGAATGCACCGAAGTGTTTACTTGGTCACAAGCATTTGAAGAGAATATAACACTCCTCCTGTCCAGTTCCCCTTCTTGCTTACAGAGAGTTTCAAAGCCAGGCCCCCTGAGTGGTGATCCCACTGTGAAGTTGGAAGCATCTTTCTGCATGGCATGGGACTGTCCATAGTTCCCTGTGAAAGGGACATAATCAGTTTTGTGGTCACCCTGAGTTGTCCCTTTTTCAAAAGGGCATGCTGGACTTCTGCCAAAGTGCTGTTGGGAAGTGCTGGGGAAGCCAACCAAATCTATGCTTTTTGTTCTGTTGAAGAAAGACCGGAGGCAAGAAGGAGAGGACCCACTTTTTGGCCTGTCGCCACAAGTGGGGCTTGGCTGTTTCCTGTCCATTTCAATGTCCCCTTCTTTATCCCTGATGTCAGGTTCATCTCCAGAGAGGCAAAGTGTGATGCTTTCTTCATCGTTCTCTTCATTCTGAGGCTCACTCTTTATCTGCCCCATAGCAAGTCCTGATTTGAGGCCATTTCCAGAGCTCTCTTCACTGAATGTGCTTGCAAAACCTGAGGTACTGATGTGTGATGTGTTGTAGACATTCTTGGTACAAGCAAGCTGGTACTTCTTGTATCTGGGGTACCGTGTTACTACATCTTTGTCCAAATTGTCCTTGCTATCCCTCAGCATATCAGAGTCAGGCAGCATCCCTTCGCCTTTGTCTGCTCCAGCAACAGTGGTTTCAAAATTGAAGGACTCTTGGTGCATCCTCTCTCTCGGGCAAGATATTTTTGATGTCTCCGATTCCATCGTCTCCTCCTCATCTCCATCTGAGTTCTCCTCATCGTGCATGCGCTGACAGGTGGTATCTTTTTTGCACAGGAACAGGCCATCTTCGTTGTTTAGCAGTTGCGTCTGAAGGAAGCTGAAGCAGGAGTCCTCCAGGTTGTGCATGCGCAGGAATTCAGCACAGTGGATGACCTCCTGGATGTTTTCTCTGCTGAGTAACAGCTTAGCAGTGTAGGCAAATTGTAACAACGGACCAAATCCCCTGACAGTGACCTGCAAGAAAAGAGAGGGAAATTGCCAGGGTTACCATCAGCTCTTGCTATCACCCCAAGTCCTTCATGGTTTACTTAGATAACCTAACAGATCTAGCATCCAGAATCAAATACTGCTCGGTACCAGTTACATTTCTATCACACCAGCAACGATGCTACACGTGGTAACTAGCACTGCTCCCTTAAGTTGTTTCCGTACATCATTGTACAGGTTGAGCTGAGCACTGTTTTTCCCAGCTATCTTAAAGACCTATGAGCTAAGGCTCTGCTCTAATAAAGGACTGAAAAAACCAGACTGGTGTGGACACTGCTAATTCTTGGATGGATCTCATTTTAACCGTCATACAGCATACTATCATAAAAGTACCAATTCAATTTTGATTCTTCTGCCGTGATGGAAGCCCGGGTAAACATTGGTTTCAAGCTTAAGATACCACTTACATCCCAAAAGGGTGTGGGAAGGAAACATTTAATATTATAGCAAAATTCAATGGAAAATATCTTTCTGCTTCTTTCAAGAGCATAAAGGTTTATTTTCTTCTCAAATTTTTGCAAGACACTGCTGGATAAATAATAGGTGAGTACTGCTCCACAGCTCTTTTCTCCAGCCCATGGAGATTATCCTCCTCATACTGTTCAAGGTACAGCTAATGGGAAAGAAACCCATATTCATAGTTCAAGTGAGACAAACCACTCTGAGTGCCACCTCAGTACTTAATTTTCCATCATTTTCTTTGTAGAAAGAGTAACGACTATTTCTAGGAAAGTGATTTCTAACCAATTGTTATGTACCACTGCTTGTCCTTTTTTCTCACCATATCATCTATATTTTACATTCACATATCATGTATTAAAAAATACATGCTTTCTCCCCCCAGATTTTTTACAGTGATGTCCTCACACACAACTATAACATAACTTGTGAAGCCACATGGTAACCTATAGATACTGTCCATGTTTGACCAAAAATGCACTGGCACTAATTTCTGTTACATTTTTTTCTGCAATGGGCAGGAAACAAAGGTACTGGAAAAACTATTCTTCATGAAGCCGTGAGAAGCTGCTTCAAAACCAGGGCTCGTCATCAGCGATAGAAGTTTCTCCACAAGAAGGAGATTCAGTGGTTTGGCCACTAAGCTGAGATTTGGGAGACCACAACTCAGTTTCTCATTGCACCAACCACCTTCTACATGATCCTGGAGAGTCACTTCACTCTCTATTCACCAAGAAACCTTCTCGTCTGGCTTACAGGTGGTATTCACAAATCTGCCTTCTCTGTGCTTTGCGTACCAAGGAAAGACATCCAGATGGGATTCAGAGCAGCCGAACACCTGCACACTGGTATGAGGTTGGGATGCACAGCCCGCAACCTTCTTCTGGCTGTAGGTGTCTCTGGTAGGTATTCCCAGCTCAGTTTCTTCTTTTAAAACAAACAAGAAGAGGAAGCGCTGCTGTTCCTTTTTCATAAAATGGCCTAAAGATCAGAAGAGTGACCTAGAAAGTCAGGGAAAGTCAGGGATCAGGTCCCTTCCCCAGGCTGTGGGGATTCAAACTCATATTTCCCAGCTCCTCAGAAGGATATCCTCTCCAGCACATATGGGACACCCTGAAGGTGAGCCACTTTTCCCTGTCCTTCCAGCTGAATTAATGCCACTGAGCAAGAAGCCGCTCAAGAGGTTGGTGAGACATCAGGCCATGAATTTCTGATGGTCTTATTCATGATTAACAAGAAGCTGAGTGAATAATTTGGTTCATCCCAATGAAAAGCCTATAAAT
>NW_010429913.1:0-7129 GCF_000710305.1 Buceros rhinoceros silvestris | reverse complement strand
CTCAGGACCAGAGCTGCAAAGCTCACAGATTTTGACAGAAACCCCTGACTTCCAGAAACAAGCCTTTGTTATTTACAGATCTGCACTTCTGATGCTGGATTATGAAGATACTGCAAGTGGTGCAGACTTAGATGGAGAGAAAAATAATTTTTAAACACCTCTAAAATTGCTCCCAATAGCTTTCCATACATAATATTACTGCCATATCTGCTATTTTTTGAAACAGCAGATTTTCATGCACCTACTTACACACTTGTACACTGTACACTTGTACAACCTCTGGTACACAACTGCCTAGATTTACAGCTGGCTATTAAATCAATCTCTGCTTTATCAGTGTTACACTTTCTGCCTATTTGTTAGATTATCAGCTCACTAAAGGCCTATCTGCATTTTATCTGTGCAGCATGATTAACAAAATTGCTCAGGAACTTAATGAGCTACTTGCAGGCCAATGTTTCTCTTTGATAAGATCTTCAGTGTGGGGGCTTACATATTCCTACTCATTTTGTAAGCTCTGCAGCAGTGTAAGTCAGCAGCCATAAAAACCATCTGGGGTCTTTGGGTCCCTTTTGATGAGGAGGGACTCTGGAGCACAAACCCAGCTCTCCTGGCAGTTGTGTCACTTGGCCACTAGGTGGAATGACTGGAAAGCAAATTAAAATAATTTTCTGTGCTGGGCCAGGGTTTCACCTGCCTGTTCGCTGCCCCAGCGCAGGCATGCTGCAGAGCCCCGGTCTGACTCATACCACCCCACAGCAGGGCTGTCTCTCACACTGACTCAGGTTTCTGCTCCCAATAAACCATTGTGATAACAAACAACAGCAAGCCAGCTGTTAACAGCTGTTCTGCACTGAATGTATTGGAAACAGAGCCTGAGACTGTGCTGTGGGCTCCCCACAATGCCCGGCAGATGCTTCAAGCAAAGGATGATGAAAAAGCTGCTCAAATATGCACCTTGACTTCCTTACAATATCTCGCCCAGTAACAGCTTTTCTCACTCTCACAATCTTCAGGTCCAGAGGGGGGAAACTCCTTTTCAAGCACAGGGCGCTTGTCATTGCCCTCGGGGAGGAATCTCTCAAGGCCAGCGCTTGCAACTTCAGGAACAATAACTTTGGTAACAAATGGATGCAAAGCTTTCTTCCAAGTGTGAAAGTTAGCACAATCTGTTGCCTGAAGCTGTCAAATTACTGATTTTGCTTCCTGCCTCAGCCCCACCAGCTTTGGGACCATCTATATCTGACATATTCTGGCAAGAAGGCTGGAATCAAGGCACTGGAGCGTGACTATGAGCACCTCACATCAGGAAAGAGAAGGCTTCAAAGCTGCACGTATTACCGTCACACACGCCTTTCTGTAGGAAGAGGTAAGAACAGTCTTTTAAAATGATTTGACCTGACTGATGCATCCCAGTGAAAACAGTTAGTGAAACCAAGTTAGTTTGCGTTTGCAGGAGGAAACAGATAATTTCTCTGATATAACAGTCTCCATTTACACGTGAGGGAGACCTTAACTGAATGTGTAAAACACAAGTCAGTAAGAATGTCAGGGTTTTTTTTCCACCTACTGTAAACAAGATTCCCTAAGTCCACAATTTTTTGCTTTTAAACCTGATTTTTCATGTAAATTCATGTTTAAGTAGGCAGGTCAGTTTGTGGTAACCTCCACTAGGCACCTTGTCCAAAATCATATGCCAAGTCCCTGCTTCCCTGCCCTCAGATCATTTGCCTTATTCTAATTTCTACCCATTTTGATTGTTTAATTAACTGACTTCATGAAAAACAGGCAGAGAAAAGGTAAAATGTACATACAAAACAACAATGCCCACACAGACGAAAAAAAGCAAAGCAAAGATCTCAGCTTATGGAGGCTTGTCTTATCTTTCAAGGCAGGCCAGAAGAGGACTTCTCTTCCATACCTGAAACATGCCAGACACCCTGCCAAGTCTAAGAATGAATCACTGCATTTTGCCTTGCTCCCGTCCCCAGCTAGTCTTGTATTAAAACCCTCCTGCACACCCAGTGCACGGCGGACACTGGTCCTGCAGCCCTGCCTAAGCCGTCTGGCACATCTTGCTCTACAGCAATCCAAGCGATCAAGCGCTGGGGGTCCACATGCAGCTCCCACCTCTGCCATGCTGCCACAGGTACACCACGCTCAGCACACAATGTGGAGACCCATGACAATTCAGCGCTGTGGCAGTAACAACCCTGATCACTGCTAAGGTGAAAGAAAGTTCTCCAGCTCTTTTATCTGCCGCTTGTCTTTCAGGCTGAGCTAGCTGAGCCAAGGGGATACGTTCTGTGTGACCATGAGTTTGATACAGAGGAATGCACTGGAAATATAATTACTGTCAAGAGAGTTGTTAATCAGCATTAGCCATATTGAATTTACAAAATACGGACAGCAGCCCTGCAGAAAATAAGCATGTGAAACCTATTTTAGTTTAGTCTGACTCTGATTTTCTCCTTACAGAATCCTAAGGAGCATGATGCTCTGGTTAGTTTTAATTGATTTAAGTGACCAGACTTCCACTACTTCCTTTGGGAGATCCTTGCCAGACTCTACTTTTAAAATCTTTTGAGGAAATATTCCTTCCCTTATTTTCTTCCATCATCTCTTATTATATTTCCTCACTGTATTCCGGGTAATGCTTCTTCCTTTTGGAGAAATAGTTGAATTGTTGTTATACTTTCTGTCTTCCCTTCTTTTTTTGGTTGGTATTCTATTATTAATAAAAACCTGACTAATTCAAGGAAAACAATATTGATCACTGTCATATGTGAGAATAATAAGAAGCTAAGATGAGAGTCAGAAATGAGAAATGCTAGTAAAGAAGGCAGCATTATAGATGCAAAGGTACCGTGGTTTTAGCACAGCATTTTTCTAGTACTGGGCATGCACTGTTCTAAAATTAGGAGGAGGGCTAGCTCACTTCCATGTTAGGAACATTGCATTTTTGGGGGGGACTTTTAGGGCAGAAATTCTCTTTAAAATGTAGTTGTACACACACCCACAGGAGCCATGGGAGATAGAGCACCGTGGGTGAACTCTCTCTGGCTCCCTGTTGTACCTGGTCCCCTCCACGATGGCCCATCAAATGCGCCGTGGAGGCCTCCAGGTTGTTTTGAACATGAGACATGGCCTCAGAGCAGAGGCAGAGGTCTCACATTTCTGTGGATGGGCTGGACTCTCTGTGAGTTGCAGAGTCCATCAGTACATGCTCATTAGCTGGCTGCCCCGACTTCCAGATGTCTCAAAATCCCAAACAAATAGACTAAAGCCTCCAATTCTTCACTGATGGTATTTCTCACGGTGGGGAAAAAAGGTTATTTCCAAAGGAAATATGGATGTCTGGTAACCCTGCTCTGAATGGCCTCTGTATGAAAAGCTGCATCTGGAGTGGGGAAAGCCAAGCCCTGCAAAATGCCAGCAAATCTGAGTTCAATTTAAAGAGGGGAAAAGTGATTAAGGACAAGGAAAAATCACTGTAAACATGTAGGAATGTAAAACTTGGCAAGGCAATATCTAAAAAGGAGCAAGAGAATGTTTACAGTAATCTGATGCATACTGACATCAAGAACAGAGAACTGTCTAGTTTGCTAAGGGGTGCTATTGCCAACTGCAGTGAAAAGAAACTGAAGAAATGAAAATTGTGAGGATTTTTTCCTGACTCTTAAACTAACAGCAAATTCTGTGCGATCTTTGCTGGCTTTCAGGGAAGATGATGGATACTTCATGTCTGAGCGCTGCAAAGCAAAACTAACAAAGCACAACCGTGTCCCAGCAAGGTGGGCTTGGATAATTTGGTGGGCTTTTCCAAGCCTAATTTCCATGTTAATGAGGGCACAGTGCCAATGGTCTTCTAGAAAACAGCATCACAGTTCAACAGCAAATGTACATGCCATCATTCCTTTTCAAATAAACCATACCTGAGGCATATTCAAAGAAGAAGCTCACTGGTGTTAGTGTGGGAGGGCAGAGCCCCCTTCTCCGCTCTGGGGATACGAGATCTGCAGAACGTTACTTGCTAAATCCTACCGAACTGGGGGTAAATTAGACAGTCAGACCTTCAGGCCCACTGAGAATGCAGAACTCCTGACAAAGCAGCACAGGTGCAGATTATTTATTACCTTTACGCATTTCAGTCGTCTTGTTGAGATCAGTAGTTCTGATGGGTTTTCTGTGAAGCAAGCTGCTGGTAGGATTACGGATTATATTTTTAGTATTTTGATTTTCAGGCTAATCAAACCTCACATGCTGAATACCAAACACAAAACTAAGTATTAATTTAAAATGATTGGATAGAAATGCAGAATAGGACTGTTTCTTGCAGAACTCCAAACCAATTATTCACATACTGGTTTGTAGCGGGCTCACTGCAGTACTGATTTTGTTAACCTTTCCTCCAGTGTTGCTACTGCGGTCTAAAGACATGTGTGGAGACCTTTCAAATCCATCCCAGTCCTGAATTTTGTCTAAC
This sequence comes from Buceros rhinoceros silvestris, assembly GCF_000710305.1. NCBI lineage: Eukaryota > Metazoa > Chordata > Aves > Bucerotiformes > Bucerotidae > Buceros > Buceros rhinoceros. Next base: position 2,643 of record NW_010429913.1, on the reverse strand, counting down.
GAGCCCAAGGATGTAGCAAGCAAACTACTAATTTCTCACTCGGCCAGTGTGCTTCTAACACTACAGCTTACATAATCAAATACGTGCTGGAAATAGGAGATAAGATTAGCGACAGTTAACTGCTGCTATTTTTTTCCGCAGCCTGAAGAAGGTCTCTGGGATTAAATATTAACTCTAATCTTATTTGTTAAAAATAGCACATGCTGTATTCTTTTTCTTTTACGGCCAATTGCAAGGATAGCACAGAAGTTATTTTCAGAGTGTAATCTGATAACCAAAATCAGTCACCAAAGCTGTTATTCCATTAAGAGTTAAGACACTTCCTGGTTATTTACTTGGTTATTTTTACTTGGGATGGTGGAGCCTGGCAGATCCTGGTTTTCCCAGCTTGATTTTACTTGGTTTTGGAAAACTCTCTGAAAGATGTAAATATATTACTAGGCTCAAAAGGGTCAGTCATGTGTCAGAAGGGTCAGAACCAGTGGTGCTAGACATCATGGTTTGTCCCTAAATGTGCACAAAGTAAGCCGGCACACAGTCAGGAATTGTTTTGAAACCATGATGCTCTTCCATAGGGTGAGAACTTGCAGGAAGCAAGAAAAAGTCAGAAGAGATGATAAACACCAGAGCGCTTTTGCAAGCCAATGCCACACCACCATTTTACTGCATTTTTCCCTTCAACTTAACAGCATTTAAACATTCTCTCACCAGCAGCTTACAGACGTATTTCCCCTAACTGCTCATAAAGCTGTGGAGCTCTTAAAATGAGCAATCACTCTTAAAAATTCAATGTGGGTGAGAAGCATCAGATACAGGTATTTGTATTATCTGGGCTTCGAAACGAGAGGAGCATATATCTCGTTGATGATGAAGACTGATGAAAAGAGGCCCGTGCTTTCACACTAAAACCACTTTCTAAATTAAGCAGATACCCTGCTGCCCCCAGTTTAACATTCTGCCATTTAGGTGGTGCCTACAGATTTGGGCAGAAGACTGACCCAAAGTCCAAGTGACAGTCTGGCATCTCCCACATCGTATCACATCGCATCACATAACATCACATCGCAGTGGTGGGAGGCTACCCACGCTGCTACCACGAGAGACACCTCTGGGAATGAACGCACACCAGGGACACCAAGGGAAGGAAGAACCTGGACACACAGCTCCTTTCTTTGAAAGGCTGATTGATCTGATTTAATTTTTTTTTTCCCCCCAAAAGTCCCACTGAAAAAGCTGCATCAAGGCCAGGCTGAGAGGCATCTCCGCATCTTCCCAGTGCATCCTCCCCTACAGCCTCTTGAGATGTGAGGCTGAGAGCTTCAGGGAGATGCTTAACTCCATTTAGCAGTACTTCTGTAAAAACGCCACATTGCAAGTGCTCGTCCAACTTCAATTTTGTGCTCTTGAAAAAAAAAATTGCACAGGTGCCCCCCTCAGTTTTCACCCTTTAAGTCCCAGCTTTCAGCCAGATGACGGATCTACACTAGAAGCCCCGACTGCCTATGTGAGTATTTACAAATGGAAGGAGGACATCAGATGACTTCTCATTTTCTTTTCTTGGGTACAATGAACAGATGCAGAGGCAGCACTTCAAAGGGTATCACCCTGCCCCACTTGAAAGGGGGGGAGAGAGACCAACATCCCCCAGCGCCCACGGAACAACACGATGCTCCTAGGTAGCAGGCACAACTGAATGAGGTGAGACAGGGAGGAAGGAGAGGTCATTCACAGAGGACTCGCCTCGAGGATAGGAAGCAATAATTGCAAACCATGCTCATTGCCCTGTGAGAAGTGCGTCAGCGCTGACGGAGGGGCAAGTGGCTTGGAATTGATTGCCAAGTGTAAAGATGGCGTAAACAGCCAGCAGATCAAAGCCCATGTTATTGGTTATGTCAGTGTTTGACCGCATGTGACTTATGGGTGGAGTGCAGCAGTTAAGGCACCCGCATACTTGGGTTTTTCTGAATCACAATCACTGTGGAAATGGCCCCAACTTTGAAGCATTCTCAAAAATCCTGGCCCCCAAGGCCAACAATGACAGATGAACAAAACAGGAAGGCAGAATCAGAAGACATCTAAGAAATAAAAAAAAAATTAAGTTTGAAGTAATAAAAGTAAAAATAAAGTAATATCTGATTCAATGGCAATGCTTGTTTTTTAATCCACGGTTTCAAATCTTATGTCATCTGAGTTATTAAAGCCCAACTGAAACTCTTCTGAGCTTCTAAAAGTGAGATTAGTTTCCAATCAAAATGAATCACTGACTTGTGGAAATCCTGACAGTATCCGTGGGCATTTTCAGCATCCTTCCCATCCCCGAAATTTTGAAGGGAAATTAATTTGTTGAATTTGCCACACCTTTCAGAAAACATATTGTTTAGTGAGATGGAAGGTAGAAATCACCAGGCATCATCACAGAATCACAGAATGGCAGGGGTTGGAAGGGACCTGTAGGGATCATCCAGTCCAAACCCCTTTCTAAAGCAGGTTCACCTAGAGCAGTTTGCACAGGATTGCATCCAGGAGGGTTTTGAGTATCTCCAGAGAAGGAGACTCCACAACCTCTCTGGGCAGCCTGTTCCAGCGCTCCCCACCCTCAGAGTAAAGTTTTCTTCATGTTCAGGTGGAACTTCCTGTGTTCCA
>NW_010429912.1:148294-151004 GCF_000710305.1 Buceros rhinoceros silvestris | reverse complement strand
AACTTTGCAGATCTGCCTGAGACCAGCCTCCCTTTAGCCTCTCTATCATGACGGATGAGTCTTAACTGATGTGAGCACACGATGAACAAGGATCTTCGGCCGACAGAAGGTGTAAAGGACACGTAAGGAATTCATGTGTTTACTTAGCTCTGCACTTGAGATGCAAACAGACATATGCTCCCTTTTTATGCATCTCCTTTCACCTCCTTTTCCATGCTATTGCACCAAAATCTACATGCATGAAGAAGGCGGCAGGTTCTGGCAATGTCGCCAAAGGTCTGCTAAGTGCCAGGTCAGCCAACGACTTTAAAGGGAAGCAGGGTACAGTGTCTTCTCCTGAGAAGTAAATATATATGCATGTTCTCTTTGTATACACTAAAATATTTAAATATGTAAAAATATGGCTCATAATTAGGGGAACATTAGAATAGATTTGAATGTTTAGCATACCCTTGGTAGTTCTTACTTTGTTTCTGCGTGATGCCCTCCACACAAAAAGATACTTCATCGGAATTGTGCCCTTTCAGTGCAATCATGTAAATTTTGCTCTTGTTCACGTTGTTCTTCCTACGTGAGCTCTGCCGTGGTTATCATGACCATCCCAGGGGGAGGGAGGTAAGGACCCGCATGGAGCTGGGGCTCACAGGATTAAAGCTTCTGGGACTGAGTGGGTAGTTTACTCCGCAGAGACCTGCGGGACTGCCCTTGGTACAAAGGTTACCACGCAGTAATGGCCACACCTCTATACCCAGGGAACTGGGATTTCATATTGACCTCCAGCGGCAAAAATTTCTTCTGCAGTAACCTATGTGTTGATCAAGAGAGGGGTTTTTTGTGGGTCTAGAGATCATACATCTTTTGAACGGGCACCATTAAAAAAGACAGATCTTTGAAACATTTGGGATCTGCTCTGTCATGGTTCTGCTGCTTATGGAGACATTTACAGCTGTGCAAATTTATTAAGGGTTTTGCAGGAAAGCAAATGCAGAGCTCATCACACAATTATCATTTCTGCTGTTGAGCTTCTTCCTATTTTTGTTTATTTATTATGCCAATGTATTTTGAGTCTTGGAGTTGCAACCCCCTTTCCTGCACACATTTTCCTCTCTGGAAATTTGATAAAATTGTTTGCTGGATAGATGAACTCACTTCTCATTTGGACCTTTCCATCAGAAGACCCCTCAGGCCTTCAGACAAAGGTTGAAACCCATTGATCGGGGCAACGCACAGGGAAACAGCAGTGACCTACAGCAGCTGTTTGTCAAAACACTAGTGACAAAGCTAATTAGTACATTTCTCAACTCCAGGCCTTCTATTTAATGCACGGTCTAGCTGTGAACTATATTATTTCACTACAACACAAATACCTTGTGGTAATGTGACGATGTTACTCTAATGTTTATTGACAGCGTCATGAAAAGATACAGGGTGAAAACAGTATTTTGGCTCACTTATCCTACCGGGTTTTTTTCCCTCCTATTCTGTTTCACTCCAAATCCTCGGTGTTTATATTACATAGAAAGTGCTTTAACATTATAGAAACAATTTGAAGATATTTTTGTACTATTTTCAAATCTACTTTCATTCATAATGTTCTGTTCCACTAAAATGCCTATTTTTTTATACCAGTTCTCTCCCTCATGACTCTACTAGATCTCGCTAAAGGTCTAATTCCACATTTATTTGCTGTGCAGCATAAAATGGAGAGCTACCTCTTCCATCTATTAATATACACACCAGCACCTACATGGACACATTGTGCAGCTAAATAGAAATCTACATTTCTATACTTTTAAGATACAGTAAGACGTAAAAATTCCAAACTCTCCATGCTCTGTGTTGCAGTTCAGCTTGCAATTATGAACATTGCTATTTATCTCGAGGAAGATGGAATGCAGGGATGCAACGTGCTCTTGTATGCATACACACACACACACACACATTCCCAGACCTCACAGACATTAACGTGTAAAGTTTCGACAAACTTTTGCTTTGCACTGTGAAGGAAAAAGCTGAGAGTTTTTAAGATTCTGACCTTCCATCAGATGTAGCAGAAATGTGTGGATAAAAAAAGAAAAGAAACCAAGCCTCCGGAATTAAACACATTTACGCACTACTAAATTCATTTATACTAGTCGGTATTTGCAGATTGGCTGATCCTAGGAAACCCATCCCCTATATTCACATTGCACTTTTCAAGTGTACTCTGCTTGTAGATTTAACCAATCCAATGCTGGGAATAGAGAAGGACTTCAAAGAAAAAAATAGCTATTATCTATGCCACCCACAGTGATCCACAGGTCACTTCAATAAAAGTATTCTTTAAAAAAGGTACCAAAACAGTCCCTGAAAGTGTTTACCAAAAATTTCAAACTTCTTTGTTTCCTAGGTGTCTGTTTGGACAGTGGGATTTGCTAATGAAGTTTCCTGACCCCTTGACGTTCAGCTAACCAAGGGGATGGTCAATGTGTAAGACTTGCTGGTGAGAAGATGCACTAATACTGAAAAGATTTCCACAGTGAAGCAGCAGAAATTAATGTTTAACAGCCAGTTCGTGTCCGCTTCCTGATACATAGCCCTTCCTCAGGGCTTTTTTAGGACAGCCCTTCTCTAAGGACAGTTTTGCTTCAAAACATTCTTCCCCTCAACCGAGGCATTGGGAATCCCTCCTGATAGCTGGATCTGAAACAGGAGCTTTGATCCAGTGCCT
>NW_010429912.1:89929-148202 GCF_000710305.1 Buceros rhinoceros silvestris | reverse complement strand
GCTGAACTCTGTGGGACTCAGCTGGCGTCAAAGGATGCTGGATCAAGGCTGGAGGGTCCGGAAAACATTAACTAGAGTGTGTGTGGAGCCAAGAGATAAAGCGGGTAGAAAGGGAAGGGGGGTGGGGAGGAGAGCAGGAAGAGTATTTCCATGAAGACTTTCCTTCTCCGTTTCACTCCAACACTTCAAACCACACAGAAATTTTCAGCCTTTACTACTGGATGCTCTGGGGGAAATGAAAATCTGCCGTGTCACACCAAGGAAGAGGCAAATAACTATTTTTCCTGTCTGGATACATATGATTACATATCTCCTCTCTTCCTCTGGTGCCTTATCAACATCAACCTCTGCCTTGTATTTTTAGGAGAACTACCTGGCCCTCAATTCTTGCTGCACAAATCAAAACAAGCCATTGTCCATTTTTGCACACTGAGAAAATCCCCTGTCATAGTCAGAGAAACTAAGATTTGTTCTGTAACATTCCCATGATTCACCTGAAAGAAAAAAAAAATCAGTCTCCTGTGTGAGGAAGGGTTTAATCACTCTGGTTAGAAGAATTAATCTAGACAAGCACAAATAATACAAAGAAAGGGAATGCCTCTTGTTGGAGACTGAATTTTGCTTTTGGATATGCACCTGTAACTTCTGCTGAAGTTACAACATATCGAAGGCAGGATTAGGCCGTAGGATGTTTGCATCATGAGCCATGGATCAAGGTCAAGGGTGGGAACAAAGGCCATCTTAACAATCCGCAACTAGAAAATATTTTAGTTGCCTACCTGCTCCATTTCCGTAAAGGTGCTCTGGTCCTCATCTTCTTCCTCGATATCCGACTCTCCCACAGCAATAGGAACACAAATGGACAGGTCAGGGTTGGTCATAAAATCATCGTCTGTAATTCCTAGGTGTTTCTCCCCATTTTTATTCATTCCATCCTCAGCATGGATCTCCTTGTGATTCTCCATGTCTTTGCCAAGCTCAGCGGTTGTGTGACTGTTCACATAATTGTTAAGGGCACCTGTATTCTGGGCAGCAAGCTTCATCATTGCCTTCTTTTCAGCTGTCGTCTTGGGGTGCCGAAGGACATTGCAGCAAAAATTCCACATTGTGTGTTTCATGTACTGAAGACCCCTGTTGATCCGAGCAAAAGCAAGCTGCAGGTTGTTCATTTCCCCATCCTCGTCTGGTGCTGAGAGGTTGTCAGCACTGAAAGAGCTTAGCAGCAAGGCAAGGAACAGGTTGAGCACCTGGAACAAATAAAGTTAAAAGGACATGAATGACCCTTAAATGTGGAGGATGAATGTTTGGTCTTGGAAGAAGAAGAGTCTGAGTCTCATCTGCACCATGGTAACGCCACCAGCGTTGGTGGAACTTCCTCTAAGTAGAGGTGGTTTCGGTAGGAAAAGGAGGTCTGCAGACATTTCCAAACACATCAGTTTCAGGTGCAGAAGTATAGGACGGATAATAACACACTCCAACATTCCCCTTCCCCCGCCCCAACACCTCCAAAGCACAGAAAAGATAACACTCAGAAAGAGAATACAGGATAACATTTTCATTGGAAGCTACATAGTGTAAATACTCTCATAAGCGGTGGTATAAAATTTCCTGTAATTGTCAGTATTCCATCCTGGGGAAAATCACCAATTGCAACACTAACCGACATCCAGAAAGGCACTGCTTACATGTAGAAAAAGACTCCAGCAAGAATATTTTCAGGACCCTTTTGGTTTTTACTCGGTGTGAATATTGTTACTTATATTTCATAGTATGTCATATATAGGGACCTGGAGAAACTTGAGAAGTGGGTTCATGTGAACCTCAAGAGGTTCAACAAAGCCAAGTGCAAGGTCCTGCACCTGACTCGGGGCAATATGTGGTATTAATACAGGCTGGGGGATAAAGGGATTGAGAGCAGCCCCACAGCAAAAGGCCTAGGTGTGCTGGTGGATGAAAAGCTGGACATGAGCCGACAGTATGTGCTTGCAGCCCAGACAGCCAGCTGTATCCTGGGATGCATCAAGAAAAGTGTGGCCAGCAGGATGAGGGAGGTGATTCTGCTCCTCTACTCCGCTCTGGTGAGACCCCAGCTGCAGCGCTGTGTTCAGCTCTGGGGCCCCCAGCATATGGACTTGGTCCCAACATGGACTTGTTGGAGCGAGACCAGAGTTGGGCCATGAAGATGATCAGAGGGTTCAGCACCTCTGCTATGAGGACAGGCTGAGAGAGCTGGGGGTGTTCAGCCTGGAGGAGAGAAGGCTCCAGGGAGACCTTATTGTGGCTTTCCACTACTTAAAGGGCAACTATGAGAAAGATGGGGACAAACTTTTTAACAGGGCCTGTTGTTATAGGACAAGGGGAGATGGTTTTGAACTAAAAGAGAGGAGATTCAGACTAGATATGACTGAGAAATTTTTTATGATGAGGGTGGTGAGACCCTGGCCCAGGTTGCCCAGAGAGGTGGGAGAAGCCGCAGCCCTGGCACCACCCCAGGTCAGTTGGCCCCTGGGGCTCTGAGCACCCTGCTCTGGGTGCAGATGTCCCTGCTCCCTGCAGGGGGTTGGACTAGTTGACCTTTGAAGGAAACATTTCTAAACATTTGTGTGTATTATCACAGATAGCATTGATGTAAATATCCTCTGGGCCATTTAGAAAATCTATTGTGACTGTGAATGAACACCTAAGTGGTCATATAGTTTTAAAACCTTTTTCCTCCGGGCAAAACCAAAACATCAAGACCAGGATTAATGTGGCCAAAACTGAGCAGGCTTCACCCCAGTAATGCTGCTACTAGCCAGGAAAAAAAAGGAAAAAAACCTATTTATTTGAAGATTTTCACTGGTATATCAGAAGATCCAAACTCAGCTGGAGACTCTAAGTTGGCTTCCTACTGTTCCTCCAACTTCAGAGAACTGTCTGCCTTCACTGGTAGTGCATGACAAGATTAGACACAACTACACATTTGGATGACACATTTGATGATTTAAATATCTTTTTACTGTCTTCTTTTTTTTTTTCTCTACTAAATACAATTATATCCAAGAAATTAAACCAGCTTCTTCTAGAATGCTATTCCCATGAATACATGTTGCAGGCCCATCACCACTTGTTGTGTACGGAACATTACACCTGCTCGTGGTCTGAGGAGGAATGAATTACAGCTTTTGTGCTGATTGACAAGGGCAAGAAGCTCACCCCAGAGGTAGATGTCTGGGATGACAGGAATGGGGCAAAGGTGACTCAATCCAATATCAGCTAAAATATATTTACCCAAAGTAAGTTGGGACCAAATTGCCTGGTATCAACTCATCTGCTGCCTGTACAAGGTGGGTGGGTGCCAGCGCTGTGGCACTGCAAGGGAGAGATCAGTGCTGCAGCACTTCTGCCATTTTAGCAATAAAATAGCCTTTGCAAGGATATTTTCTCTGTTATCTCTTAATGCTACGAGAATACTTGTATGTCCCTTGGCTTCTATCTTTCTGACAGTATTTTAAATTGAAAAATTCTGCTAGACCAAAATAAACAGTATAACAAATACTTATATTAAACTGGGCCTTACCAAGGAGACGAACTTTTGCTATCATCCCCCCACCCTGTTCTCTCTTATGTCTGGAGAATATATGAGCTGGAATTTTGAAAAAGCTGGTCTTAATCACTCTGTTGACACTGCATCTGAAGTGTCCTGTCGGTACCGTTTTGCGAAGTACTCTTTGCAATCACCTTGATTATAAATTAAAGCAGCTGGTAGCTCAGCAGATGCCCATGTCCATTGCGAACTATTGAATAAACTATAGCTGCACTGAGCACTACTCTGCTCTAAAGTAAAGTGAGATTAAAGCTAATTGTTTCTTTTCTGGTCCATCATGCTGGAGTGTCACTCACAGCCTGTGTGGGTTTCTCTTAATCACTGTGGCAGTCTGGTATGAACCGATCGTTCATTTCGTATCCCACTCGAGTTCTGCAAATGGTGTTGTCTGATAGCTGGTTGAAAATCAGAGAACTGGATATACTCCCAAGCAAGTGGGAGCCCATTGGTGAACGAGTCACTGGTAGCATCAATTTAGGCATTTTCAATCAAGGTTGGTAGAAGGATGGGGTCTCAGACATGACCACGTTGCCCAAGTGTCCTGAAATAAGTACGTATGTAAAGAAGAGACACTGCCTGGGTTACCTGTGCAGAAAGAGCTTGGAACAAACTAGAGCATGTGTCCCCTTCCCAGGAGCAACCTTGGGACATGGGAAGGAGCTGGAGGAAGGCAGGGGATAAAGTAATACAGAATAAAAATCCCCATGACTTCATAGGTTCATTTCAGTTACCTTAGCAGAGGTGTCTGCTGTTTTTTGAGGTTATCTGAGACATCTGCACCAGACCTACAGGAGATGCGTGTCCTTCTAAACCTTCCAGCCAGGGCATGACAGGGTGTTGCAGCAGGCAACAGCCTGGTGGCGTACAGGGAACTGAATCACTCATCAAGGATGGCAGCTGCCTCCAGACTCAGACACCAAAACACGAGGGTCTAATGGAGCACATAAGCCCCATTTCAGTCAAAAGATATTAATCACATGGTCAATGGAGCCTGACCAAATACAGATGAACACGCTGTGGTTTCGTGCATCTGTCAATACGTAGTGATCTAGTGCCAACTGATCCTAGCATGCCCAAGTCACCCTGAGGCAACTGGCCAATAGGACACACTATTATGGAAGACCTGTGTCTCACTGGAAGTCAGGATGGATACAGTATCCCCAGTGGTACTAGTCAAAACCGAGTCAAGCCCTAGGTCTACGCAGACCATAGTGGTGGGTCAAATGTCTTCTCCATACATGAATACCTCATTGTAAGCACCCAGATTTTGTTACCTGAAGCTGAAATGCATCCTATACCTCATTAATTCTTCCGTTCACAGAATAACTTGTTCGAAATGCCTTGTTTTACTTTTTTGTATTTATTTTGAATGTCAAACTACAGTTACGTAAGTTTGTTCAGATACACCTGCAGGTGTATATAATAGGTGGTAACATTCTTAGTGTTGTTATTTACCATGGATTATTAAGGCAATGTTGTTTGCTTCCCAGAAATGCAGCTGACATTTTGCACAAAGAGCTATTTGCACTCCATGCTTTTAGCCCAAAATAAATCTCAAATATCATTCCCTCCTTCCTTTATGAGCAAGTAACCTCAGAGTTCTGTTGCTGGGCGTTCAAACAGAGTGAACTGCTGTATAAGCACTTTATGTTTACTTATTCCCCCCATTTCACTGTAGACTGCATTTTCCAGAAAAATACATGCTCAACCATGACACACCACATTTCCTGTAAAAGGTTACTAATAATATCCAGTCCTCCTAGTTGCTAACACAATGCTTTCAGTTTAAGTAAAAGCAAACTGAAGACTAATTCAGTTTCCAAAAGCAATGGAAGATTTGTATGTCAGTATGGATCCCCTGAAAAAGGAATCTGCTGTCCAGTGACACCAAGCAGGGAGGCTGTGAAGGCAGGTCACCTTTTTGGTGTTTGAGGTGAGGAATCAAATGACAGATGCACTCAAAGAAACCCCAACTCCTTTAGCATAACGATGTTAAGCATTTACCCTAATGACACGCCACATGCTTTGATAGGGTTTCTCAATTTTAATGTCTTTCAAAGCTAGTGACTCTGGTTACGCCGCTAAAAGGCACAAATGATCAGATTCATCCAGCCTGATGCCTGGTGCCTCCCCGAGGTGCTTAAGGTGGAGGAGTTTTCCTAGGATGTCTGTATATGCTGGAGACAGTCTAGCACCCCAGGATGTGGTTAAGAGCTGAACCATCTTTGGCAGCGCCCCCTGAAGCCTAAGCTAGCTTGGGTATAGTATCTCACAACTAGATTAAAGGCAGGGCACTTACTGAAGCAGGCCAAATAACTAACATAGAATCATAGACTCACAGAGTATCTGAAGCTGGAAGGGACCAAAGGGTCATCAAGTCCAAATCCCTGCTCCTCACAGGACTACCTAAAACCAAACCATATGACTAAGAGCACTGCCCATGACTTATCAAACACAACCAAGTGTCCAGAAAGTCCTTCTTGGTGTCAGTCTGGTACTCCGTGCTCCAGGCCAGTGGTGGCCAATCTTTATAACCAGACAACCTTCACGAGGTAAGAGGAGAGCTCAGGATGTTTCCGTCCCATCCTGAGCTGAGCTGTATCGCACAGGTAGCAAGCCTGGCATTGTGCAAAGTGCTGCAACAATTCTGGTGTCACAGCAAGTGAAGAGCACAGAGGTGTGAAGCTGTGAAGCTAATTTCTAGCTCCCCAGTCACGGGGAGAAATTAGGCTGCTGTAAGGACCCCTCCTCCTCAAGGAGCCCTAGGCAGGGGCTGATGGTGGAGGCTGGGAGCCACATATGCTGCCAGGGTGGGCTGCAGCTCCATTGCCTCCTTTTGTTTTGTCCAACACAGGACAAAACCAAACACTTTCAGATTGCAATTACAATTTCAGATGACTTCTCCTCATCAAACCCTCTTTGAAAATATATCTGCAAACTGTGTTGCTGAAGGGCAATGAAACTGGTGAAGGGTCTGGAGCACAAGTCTTATGAGGAGCACCTGGGGTTGTTTAGCCTGGGGAAAAGGAGGCTGAGGGGAGACCTCATTGCTCTCCACAACTACCTGAAAGGAAATTGTAGCAAGGTGGGTGGTGGTCTCTTTTCCCAAGTAACAAGCAATAGTACAAGAGGAAATGTCCTCAAGCTGCACCAGGGGAGAGTTTGGTTGGATATCAAGAAAAATTTCTTCACCAAGAGGCTTATCAAGCATTGGAACAGGCTGCTGAGGGAAATGGTTGAGTCATAGTCCCTGGAGGTATTTAAAAGACGTATAGATGTGATACTTAGAGACATGGTTTAGTGGTGGACTTGGCAGTGCTGGCTTAACAGTTGGACTCGATGATCTTAAAGGTCTTTTACAACCTAAATGGTTCCATATTTCTGTGGTTCTAAGTTAAAATGCTTTTGGAGCAAAAGTCTGCAACTAATCCCTCATTTCCCTTCCCATTGTTGTATTTACCCTGATTTGGCAAACAGAGGGATGTAAATCTTTATGTATTTAACCTTCCACCTGTCATCCAGTCAAGCACCGTGGAGCCCTGCAGTCCTCCCGTGCTCCTGTGAATTGATTAAGCAACGCATTCACTGCCCTGCACTCTCACTGCTGTCAACCAGACAGAGGCCATTTGGCACCTTGCGCAGCGCTGCACTGAATAAAGGCTGAAAACCCACTGGGAAGTCCAAGGCCATTTCTTAGCAGAGTGAAAATAATTCTGTGTATCATTTAGCTGGAAGCAAGAATGGTGTTGCACCTGCACAGGTTCAATGGTAGGGTTAAGCCATCTTCAAAATGAGGTCCTCAGCTACTATCTTGTTTAACTGCAGGGGAACTCGGGAGCTCATCCACCTGGCTTCTACTGCAGCGGGATCTATCTTGACCACACACTGCCAACAAAACAAGTGAGCTTGATTTTGAAGCCCTTTCCTCTGCATGAAGTTTTAAAGAACTTTCACACTGAGCAGCGACTAAAACCAGACCACACAGGACAAACCCTAGTAGGCTGGAATCAAAACTGGGACCACCCTTGCAAGGGGGATGTTCATAGAGCAGAGCAGCTCAGCAGCTGCTCTCACGAGCACTTGTTTGCTCACAAATGCACTGAACCCTTTAACAACTGCAGATGTGTATTGTCCTCTCATCTGCAGGAATGGAGGATAGGAAGGACAGTGGAGAACAGCTATAACGGACCTTAGACCTTCTTCCCTGTAGAAGAAGAATCTCCTAGCTGCCAGCTAAGTAAGTTTTTCTAAAACATCAGGATCCAGAGCAGAAAATGTGTCCCATCAGTGAAGTGCCATGCAGAAAAGAAAGCGGTTAAACCCAATCGTATCTCTGTGGCAGTGCATTCTCACTGCTGTCACCCAGCTGCATAGAGGCACAGCAGCATGGTTAGGTGCCTGCCAGGATCATCAACTACTCCTTTAATACTGTTTTGGTGGGAAAACACAGGAACAATACACTTCAATCTATTCAAACCCACTTCTCCAGCAGTGCCTGTTAGACACAGACCAGGAAGAAGCTCTTCAGGCACTCTCTGACCAGTGGAGGAGACTGATTTTCTTCCTGTTAGTTTTCAGACAGCAGTAGGTGTCTGCACTCTTTGGCTTGCACGGATGGGAAAGATGCACTTTTCTCTTTGGAGACCTTGATGCCTTGTAGCAATCCTAATACAATATGTAGCAATTATTTTATTTTGTTGCCAAATCCATGAAGCCGCAAAAAAACCTGCTCATAAAGGGGCTTTCACTGCACCAAGGAAGTGTGAGATCTAAGTTTAAGACAGAGAAATGCAGTAATAGGTCATCCGGTCCATCTCTCTATTACTGGAGGATTATTTCTTTCCTTGGAAATGTATTTTCCAATCCCTGGTACATTTTCACCCCAGGGCAAAGTGTATTGAGAGAGAGATCCTGCAAAAAGCAATTTACATGATCATTTATTTTCTATATTCCCTTTTCTATTATTTCAGCTATTTGTCCTTGGATAAGAGGCTTATATCCTCCCAGCCCAGTTTCTCTTTATCCTGTCAATCTCATAATCCCATTCTTGTGATAGCTTAGTTTCTTGCTGTCAAAATGATCATGATACCACAAGTATGGCATGAGGCCCTTGTGGCCAGGGGCAGGTGGGAGAAGCCACAGGTTGGAGCGGGATCGATGTCCTTAATGTTTCTCGCCCAAGATCAGCTAGGAAAACACATGGAAATGGGGAGTGGGATTTCCTGCCTTGCAGCCGTACAACTTCCCAAGTGGACTGTGTTTGATCCTACAAGGCAGGCTAGCACTTGTAGATGAGAGGTTTGTGAGGCAGTTTGTTGCAACAGGAATTTTTCTCATCAACTCCTTGTTAATCTGTTCTGTGAAATAACTGACTTGTCTGTTTATATATTAGAAAATGAAATATAATAAAAGCAATGCACCAAATTCAGCCTATTTCCAGTGTAAAATCTCTAAACTACTTTATAATTGTAATGAGAGAATACGTTTTCCACAGGAAAGAAAAAAATAGAATATGGTGGGAATAACTCTTTCATATGCCATTACAAAAGTGGCTCTAACTTCAGTGATTTCATGTGAATTAGTTCAATTTTTCATAAGGGAGGAGGGAGCAAGGCCTAATTTTTCACCCAGCCTCCCAGCTACCACGTGCCTTTCCCTTGTCTGTGCAGAACAGTGCTCACAGAGTGCCTGAAAAGCTCAGCCTTGGGGCACAGCTGGACTCACTCTCTCTTCAGGAGAGTGGAAGACATCTAGGGTTCTCTTTATAGACAAGCTAGATCCAATCCGTATCGTCAGAGGAGCTTGAGCCCAGTGAGTCCCATCCTAAAACTGATGGCTGCACAGGTGAGGTGAAATGAAGGAGTAAAAATGCCTTTCTTCTCCTTTGACTGTGAAGAATAGGTGGAGGGGCCGATACAGCTGTACCGATCTGCACAGTCAGCTCCAGAAACTGGGTGAGATAAATATCCCCCCATCGCATTAGTGTTTTTGTGTTATTTACCATGAGACTAGGAGTATTGATGACCACTTTGGGGAGTGACGTTATGCTTTCCCCGCTGTTTCAGTGGCCTCTTGTGCAGCCTCTGTCTTAAAGCAGTACAAGGCAGAGAAGTGATGCTGGATGGCAGTTGTGCTCGCCCATGCTCGATGGCGTGTGCATGGGTGGTGGGAACGGTCACCCTATTTCTCGCTTCGGAGTTTAAAGGCGCATGTATAATTAATAGGGCAGGTTTCTTGGTGCTGTTCTTGCCACTTTAGGGAGTAAATCTCCTTGAGTAATGGAAGGGTAGATTAAGCCCATTAATTACACTTCACAGCACCTTTGTGTCACATAAGAATTTTCTGAGGTCATTTTAAGCTGCCATTCATCTCTTCCTGCTTTCAGAGAAGCTATAACATTGCGCTAGCACCGAGGTATGTCAGACCTGGCATAGGTACATCCTATGGAGAGGGGGAGACAGGCCAAAGTTTACCACATCAACACTGCTCTTGCTGACACGCTGGACCACAGGATGAAAACAGCTCTTCAGAGCGGGTGGCTGAACTGGGAGGAGAGGCTGGCACTTCCCCAGCTCCCATTTCACAACAAATGGCCACTGGTTTCTGTCTTTCTTCACCTCCAGCATCTGCAGCAGCTTGAAAGGAGGCAAAGCGGGGGACCTATGTCCTTGTCACTCTGAAACACAGATCTGAGGTAAACCCATGATACTTCTTACCACAACCTGGTGCACCCCTCATATTTAAGTAAGTCCTTCATTTGTTAACCACCTACATGGGTATAAAAGTGCACACAAACTGTACCACTCTAAGGGCTGCTCAGGACCTGCTGAATTTTATTTAGATTTTTCTTTTTCAGCTGATGACTTTCAGCGTTTTTTGAAAATAAGTTTCTTAGAAGTATCAGAAGACCAGTCTCTGGAAGCTAAGTGCTTCCTGATCTGAAAATCCTAGACTCCAAGTCCTATATGAGAGAGAAGGGTAGGGTGGCTAGTGAAGGCAGGTAAATTCTTTCCACTACTAAAGCCACAGCATAAAAACAAACGTGTTCTCGCAGGTTTTTCATCAGATATCAAAATAACACTAATTCACTAGCGTTAGCAAAAGCTCCATCAGAGCTGCTGTGGACTTCTCAAACAACTGTCTAGACAGAAAAAAACGTGCTATCAGACAAGTCCAGTTGCAAACCAATCCTGGCAAGACAGCTGTTCTGGACGTTAAAGGCTCAATATAGCCCAAAAGCATTAGGGAAACTACAGAAAGTTTACTGATTACAAGCCAAGAGACAATTGCCATTGTGCCAAGTCAATAAAAATGTTTAGCTGTCATGGTAGTGAGGAGGTCAACACAATTAGAGAGCAAGACAGACTGTGCAGGCTTGGACTGACTGCACATACTTGAGTCTTTTGCTATTGCCGCTCCCTGCAAGGAGTGACGATAGGTAAGAAACACTCATATTAAACCTGGAATATTTTCACTACTCATATGCAAACACCATCTCATCAGCTCTCTAACAATTATTATACAATAACCAGAAGCAAGAGAAAACCCCTAATTTGGAGAGTTTAATCTCTCGTTTTTACCTGGAGACCACACCAGCCCTAACCCTGCATGGCTGGGCTCACACGCAGGACAATGCCTGGTCAAGGCAGAGTGGGATCCCTGAAGTCATCACCTTAAAATTCAAATTCTACACTCCCCTGAAAGAATGACATCCAGGTGTGACCAAAGATTGTGCTAAGTTTTGCACTCAGTCATCTACAGGCCATCACGTCGCTTGGGCAGTCAGAACCGGACAACAAGAAAAAGAGGTAATTCCCAGCCACACATGGGAGAAAACAGCTGGGGAAAGATAAGCCACAGAGAACCAAAAGGATAAAACAAATTCTGGAAATGAAATAACAGAAAGAAAACCAGTGATAATGGCTGCAGTAAGTAATGACTTCCCTGCAGGCGATACATTACAGCAAAGCAAAATTAATATAAGGATAGGCCCAGAGATTAGAAAATTAAATCAGAGTCAAGAAATAATTAATATTAACTTTTTTTTTTTTAACAGCAGGAGGAACACTATTTCCTTTAAAATGTTACTTTCCAAGCCATTTCCCAGGTCTGATATTATAATCTGGGTTGCATCACGGAATCACACTTTCCTGTTAAGCGAAATGTGAAAAGGATTCCTATTTAGTGAATTCTGGAGGTGTAAGGAGGTTCTGGTTTTTTACATTCTGCAAGTGCAGGTTCCAGGGAGGGCAGTACAGACCGACAGACCTGTGCTCCAGCCAGGAGGGCTCCTTCCAGAAAAGGTACAAAAGAGCTACAAAATAGATTCTACTAGCCATTCTGCACAGTACAAAATCACCTGCCTTCACACGGCTGGGCTTGCAGCTTTCACACCGCTCTGTTGGAGCAGACCGATGACTCAAAGGCAGGACAAAACCTCATCTTCCATTAAGGAAACAGGGCAGGAGGGTTTACCAGCAGTGGTGCCCATTACGTCTCCAAAATGGGACCACCCTCTATTTGCAAGGCAGAGGTGACACACACACCTCGCTGTTGTCCTAAAAGGTGACCCACTTCCTCTGCCATCATCTGCTCCTGGCTCCCATGGTGTTCCCAGTCAGCAGCTTTTCCGCTTGGGGCCCTGGCTTAGCTGCAGCTACTTCTGCAGGTTTCTTAGTACTTCCTAAAGCCTCAGGGAGATAACCTTGCTCTTCTGTGAGGAAGGGAAGGAGGTAGATGTCCTTTCTCCCTGCAGTGTGTGTCTTCTGGATAAAGCTGGCTCTGAGCTGTGTTTTGCAGAGAAGCCTTAGTAAAAACAAAAGAAAAGTCCTTCATGGAGAACTGGCTACCAGCATCCTTCAAATCAAGTCTATGCTCAACTGCATAATCGAAGAAAACTCTTCTTTCCAGACACGATGACCTCATCTCTAACTACATTCTTGTATCAGGAAATACAAAGGAATTTTGCTGATGTGGGAATTTGAAAATTATTTTATTTATTCATTATATTCTGCATGCCTGGCTGAAATCCCAGCAAAATGGTCTGCTTAAAACCTTCTTTAGTGCAAGATGGGCATAAAATCGGGGAAGCAAAGGCAAAAGTTGGTGGTGTAAGTTGTTCATAAGAACATTATTATGAGTTTATGCTCACTGCCAGTCTGATAGATAGAAGAAAGGAAACATGAACTAGGCAGTTAGTCCATTTTATGATCTAAAAACTGCATCTGCGGTAGTAAACAGACAAGCCAAGGCCTGTTCTCCATCCCTGAGGGCAAGCAGTTGACCTCACTTCTTCACTTCTTCCCCCAGGCAGGATTGTTTCGTGTCTGCTGTTCCCAGCCAGGGCAGTCCGCTGAATGCCCGGGCGCCAACTGGGACGGGGCAGCTGGGGAATGTGTTAACCAGGACAGAGGAGGGACACTCGTAATGTTTGAGTTCACGCCTAGTCAGTTCGTAGATGCAGCCACCTGTCTATGTTTTCAAGCAGAGACACTTCAGCAGGTGTTTTGCACCGGCTGAACCTCCCAGAAATGGGACGTCAAGACATCTAAAGGCAGGAGAGAAGAGAATCACAGGAGAGGGAAAGGGAGATGGAAGTCGTCCTAGAAGAAACACCTGTACAAAGGAGTTTGTAGCACAGGGAGCATGAGAGCGCTCTTAGTCGTGCAGCTGCAACAAATACATATATGTGAGGGGGGCCAGAAAGAGAAGGGAACTGGTGTTGGGGGGGAGACAGCAAACAGAGGCAGAAAGAGGATGAACTGAGAGTAGACATTGAGAAACGTCCATCCCGAATGTAGGTGCCTCTTTTCATCTCCATGAAAATTTAT
Source organism: Buceros rhinoceros silvestris (assembly GCF_000710305.1). NCBI lineage: Eukaryota > Metazoa > Chordata > Aves > Bucerotiformes > Bucerotidae > Buceros > Buceros rhinoceros. The sequence goes on along the minus strand of NW_010429912.1, from coordinate 134,786 downwards.
CATGGAAACTATCAAGTATACTTCAATCCAAACCTTAAGATCAGTTTGCATGTACTCTTTTCACAAGAAAATATGACTGTGAACCACAGACAGCAAAGCTTTTGTAAAAAATTGGCTTGATCAAAAATAAAACCACATTTGCATTGAAATAATTACAAGAATTTCAAATGGCTTCAGGAGAGAAACTTGGAATTTGCTGGTGAGTTGGGAAGGGTAAAGTCAAGATACACAACGAGATGGAGCTTGCAGATGTCATGAAAGGCAGAAAGTCAAAGCAATGGTGAAGAAGGAGATTTGCTCAAAGCGTGAGACTAGGAAGGCTATGGCAATGCGACAATGTCGAAGAAGGAATTAACTATAACCAAGGCCAGAGCCAAAAGAAAGAAAATACAATTTAGGTAGAAGAAAAATAAAGGAAGAGCAGGTTTGGGTTGTAGTCAATGAGAACTAATTTAAACAAGACTCTAGGCAGGAATGACCCAAACAAAACAAGAAGAAAAGGTAAGACATAGAACCTAGAGATGGGGAAATAGAACAAAAGAAACTTAAATAGCAGCAAAGAAATAAAAATGTTAAGAAGGATGAAAAACCAGGTTTGATTCTCCTCTCCTTTGCACTGTCTCAGGAATACAAAACCGGTGGAGCAGATTCGCATCTGTTGGAGATTCTCCTCAGCAAATGGGGGCCAGTGGTTTTACTGGATTTAGAGTATAACGGAGTAAGTGGCAGCCAAGCTGACTTTGGGGAACAAGAGGAAATGTGGGATGGTAGCAGGAGACCAAAGACAGGACCTCTTCGACTGCAGGAACTTCTAACTGTCCAATAAGATCCCAAAGGGCAGGAAATCGCTATCAAATCCTGTGTGCTACGTTTAGTTTCCAAAAGTATTCAACATATTTCCTTGGAACTCCACAGACCACGTACATGCTAGGTGGAGAAATACAGGTATAAATGTGCACTGTACATGGGAGAGAGAAATTCCAGTCTCTTTTAAATACCATACACCTCCTAAGAAGGTTGGGGCTGTCGTGACTAGCTGATTGTTTCACATATTCCTTTTAACAAGCTATTTCTAGAGGCAACTCTTAGAATGAACTGCTCACTGCTTAGTTTTTGTGGGGAAAAATAATATTTTAACTGATTCATTTCAAAAAACCCTAAGTATAAGGTATTTAGAAGTAAAGAATAATGTATTACATTTGCACCACCTGATCTGTATTAACGTTAAAACCTTGCCATTCCCTCAACACGCACTAAGAAGAATTCTGTTGTATTTACCCTTTCAATGACATCCAGACAACTCGTACAGTGACTTTAATAAAAAGAGACACATTTAGATGTACTTACCTTTGCACACCCTTGTCCAATTAAATTTGACTCAGTGTCTTCTAGATTTTTAATAACTACCCTGCTGTTAGCAAGAACCTAACCACTGACAAAGCCTCCTTACACTGTTAACCAAGGACAGGTGCAGTACAAAAAATGGGCAGTATTTTATCCTACCGATGCCTACTATATTAACAGGCTGCATTTTTTATTTTGAAAACTCAGCTCTTCTTCAGTCCCTGGGCTACAATCAAACTGCAACATACAATCTAACATACAATCATCTTCACAAATGAAGTATATATATGTACAGGTCTATAGTGAATCCTCTTAAAAATATTTCATCTTGTCAGCAGTTCGTATCATGGAGTAACGTCTAAGCAATATTCTTAGAGAAGTCTCTCTGACTTGGAAACACAATTAGAACACAAGACATAAGGATGGTTTCCAAGGGGCAGGTGTAATGTATTAGCATTCTTCCTCCATATTTCTAAGTCATCTCACACCCATAAAGGTTAATGGAGATAGTTTCATAATCCCTTATATATACACACCTATGGAAGAGCACTGGCATTATGATCAGATTTTATTTCTCTCTGATACATCTCAGTGACACTTTTACAGATCAAGAAGAACTACTTATAATTCTACTGATGAAAATCTGCACCAAAATCTGTCACGGCCCACCAATGAATCTGGTTTGTGTTATTGCTTTTGGGAATTCCTTATTTCACAGATGAAGAAAGAGCCTTAGTCCAGCATTTGTTTTCAGCCTCCTCTGAGCTGCATCAGAAGCAAAAGCTCGCTCCTCTTCTGTATGCCAACTATTATTAAGATTTTGAGTATTTTTATTTAAAAAGAGCTACCTTTCTATGGGTGGATATTGCAGGGAAAAGATCAGCAGGTATGAGCATATATTCAACTTGGACACCACAGAGTACCTTGAGAATAGGAACTGAACACACTTTTTCCTTAATACAAGATGTTTGCTCAGATTTAGTCACCAAGTGCCAAGATTCAACTCTTCAGAAGAAACAACTGAGCCTGTGGCAGGATACAGAAACTCATAAATCTGGAGTGACAGAAGGAAGCAGATTACTTTTTAGGAGTACATTTTGAGAGCAGTTTCTCCTCCCAAGTGTTCTCAGGTGCATTTCCTTCACATCTCTTGGGCAAAGCAAGTCCAGCTTTGAATGGACTCTACTTAATCTACCATACAATGGCATTTTTGAAACGCAGCAATCTTGGATGGACCATCATAAATATCCTGAGTTTAATTTCCCCAGGCTTTTTAGCAGCAGCATCTGGGGTTACACATGAGTGTGGAATGATTGTCATTAATGTGGGCACTGATAAATCACACGATTTTTGAAGCCTGGAGTCTTAGGCAAAAGTTTTGTGTTGAAAGGATGCAAGCTTTCCATCTCTGCTAGAAATCATCAGAGGCCACTGGGCTGATTGAAGGCTGATGTCAGTATTTATCTTTTTGATTCATCACATGAGGAATCCCTGTTTCTGGTGGACCTTCCATTACTCTTAACGATGTTTAATATTTAGAAATAGACAGATGTTGGTTCATCAGCTGTCTGGGTCCTCAGCTTCCCAGACGCTGCGGAGTACAAAGAGCAAAAATTGCTTTGGGATACATGGACTATGCACGGAGTTAGCATGAAAAACACGATGGGAGAAGCTGGGAAATGGGCTGGGTTTTAGCTACTTTCCTCTGAGGTCTGAAGTCTCCAGTGTCACACTAATTGTACCTGCAGCCAGCTGTAGGCATCCATCGGTAGAAGCAAAAACGATGGTCCCATGCTGACAGTTGTTTTGCCTCTATTTGGCTTGTGTCCCCAAATGTGCTTATTCATGTTTTCTGGGCTGCTCTTCTGCAAAGCTGCACCTGACTTGAGAAAGAAAATTTGTCTCCCTTATATAAGTGTCCAAGATAATGAGACACTCTGAAATGACACTTCCACTTCTCGCTAATGATCCCTTGGGCTCCCTGGCTTCTTCCAGAACCTCTGACTCTGCAGCTCCCATCTCCAGTATTTCCTCAGATCTCATTATGGCTCCTGCAGCTTTCTGATGAGCCCTCCTCCTCCTCCACAGCACTCCCCACAAACCCCGCTCACCGCTTTGCAGATTTTGTGTGTCCTGATGATGACTCTTGCTGACGTGCCTATTCTTGCCTGTTTGTCTAGTGGCCTTCTCAGCTGATGTAACCAAAACACAAACACACATTTCCAGAATGCTGGGAGCTGCCAAAAGAGCAGATAATGTGAGCAACAGCTTCCAGGATGTGAACATGGGGGTGCAGAGAGAGCGAAGGGAAGATAGTGCTCATGCAAGACTTAGACAACCTGAACTTCTCCTTGATTCTCCTGTGCATACACATATCCTGGCAAAACACCATTCTTCCCTAACTTTGTACAGTTGCATCTTATACCCGCTTGCATCCGTTGTGCAAGAAGTGGAACCAGTGGAACCAAGGAAAGTACCAGCCTGGTGATAGAAGAACAACATACAAAGCTTGAGGATGCAGACCTGCACTGTGGGTTGAAAACTACAAAACTAAAACCAAAAAAGTTGTAACTTGGGCTTGTAACAGCTTGTCCCCAAATTCGCTTTAATTTCTCACAAGCAGATCTAGCCTAGTCGTTTCAATCAGAAGGCACACAATAATTTAGAATTCCAGTTTGTTTATATTAATCATCATATGCCATATAAACACTACATTTTCCTCCAAGGATATTAACATTTATTCACAGAGTGGATGTCTTCAGTGGCCCCCATGAATAAGAGTACGTTTGTCAGTAAACGCAAATATAATTACTTGATTCAGGGCAGCAAGTCTCACTGCAACTCCTGAGTTTTACATTTCTCTAAGAACCATGGAAATGGGGCTTCAGTTGTTCTGGATTTGCACATAATTTGAAAAGGAAGCTGGAAAAGTGTTATCATATGTTATCAGCGTTCCATTTTCATTCATTTATTGGCACAATCTCAGCAAATGAGGCCTCATTCCTTGGAGGTAAAGCAACTCCTAACCACCCCGTAAAAAGTTTCACGGTTTTGAAACCCCCTGGTGTAATGCTCCAAGTCTTTTAAAAGCATCAGAGTCTTGATGTAGCTTCCCTCAGTGACAGTCCTATCATGTCAGGCAGAAATACACATCTCATCTGCAGACCTTCTTTGACCATCATAATAAGCTTTGGCTGTCTGAGCTCTTGAAATGTGAAGCTGTAATCCCCTTTTACCTGTTAGATGCCTAGCTATTTTCCTATTACTTGTGATTTTACCACAAGGGACAGTGATAGTTCTCTATATCCATTTCATTTAAACAAAGAGAAAATCTGACACATTACCATAAACCTCTTTCAAGCCTAGTTGTGATCTGCTGAGAAATTCACAGAGATGGAGAAGTATCAGTATTGGGTGAGACAGGCCTTTATGGCTACTTCTACACTGACAAATTAAACGTGCCCAGGAACGTTTGCTGTCACAGAGAACAAATGCAAAAGATCATCTTGCTCCACATTATTAAACTTCTTCACACCCTGTGCTGACCACAAAGTTCCAGCTGGGATGGTCCCTTGCCTCTGAAACTCCCATGCAACCAGCCGGCTGATGGCAGGGTGGGCTACCAGTTCTCCAACACAAGAGGCCAGATACACTCTGTCCAATGTTCCTCGATTAGAGATCATGGTGCTCGTGTAGTAGCTCTCAGTAATTAACTCTGGGAAATGGTTTTGTGTAGAAACAAAGCCGCCATGCTGAAGACCATACAACCCAAGAGGCATCCCCATCTCACATTGTACATCACAGCCACCTCTTCTGTGAGTTTTTTGTTCTGCTTTCTCGACTGCAAACACCAAACAAAGCCAATCAGAATTAAACTTCTATCACATTCCTTTACTTTGTTAAAAAAAAACCAGGTGTTGATCTGGATAGACACAAATTCGCAGACATGCTTAGGAAGTGATTTTGCCCAACCGTGGGATTACAGCCATAGCTAGCAAGGATTAGGTAACCGCATGGGACCCAATGTCTCCTTATGTCACTTAGGGTCTGTCACTTAGGAATGTGATTCAGGACAGGAAATTGCTGAGAATTTCTTCTCATAGGCTAAGCTTCATGTATACCTGTAGTCACTTCTCTTCCTCACCCAAACACTCCTACCCATCCCAAACCTCTCTTTTGCTCATTTGTCAGGCCAGGATCCATGCTAAGTAGCCCTCAATTCCTTCCACCCTTCTCCTCCTTCTAGGACATTTATTCCTCTCCAGGTTGCATTGGTGGTGCTCAGGACAATTTTGGGTGGTAGGGAGGGAGACTCCTGTGGAAGAATACGACGAAGCTGAAATACTAAGAAGTTATGCATTGATCACATTCCCTATAACCTGATTTACTTCTTTCTTGCCCTGCTGCAGATCTCTGGTAATTTGCCATGACTTTGGCTGTTAAAGGTTAAAAAGGTGGAGAATGACACCTAGTGAGGTTTTTTTAGCATCTGACCAGCTTGGGAATGCACAGATTTTAACCTGGTGGAGTTTAGTAGGACTTTCCCAGAACATCTCTTCAAGGAACTGCTCTGCATGGACTTGTAGGAAAGACATGTATGGAGGGATAAACCTCTTTTTTTTCCAAGAAAGTGACATTTCCAGATTTCTGAGTGTCAAAGTCACAGGCCATGTTAAAACAGAAAAAAAAAAAAATATATCCATCAAGGCTTCCTGAGATGTGAAAGTAGAATAAAAGGAAAGGTTCCAGGTGTATCTGACTTTTTCAAAGAAAATTTTCCAATGAATTTAACCAAACTCCAATGTCATCCAAACCACGCTGAGCAGCTCTGCTGCCAGGCACTCAAGTTACCATAGGAAGACAGGACTGGAAGATCCTCTTGGGTGTCCAATTCAAGCCCCCTGCTAAAACAGGTTGTTTCCCTCACAAACTAATCAAGTTCCATCTCACACGCTGCTGGTTTAGGGCTAGTCAGTCTTGCTGGATCACCCTCCTGAACACCCTCATTGTCACTGATAGTCAGAAGTCTCTTTTCCAATCCCAGCCTAAAGGTGGTTTATACTCCTTTACTCTGGGATGAGCAGTATCCCGACACTTAAAGTGTTCTCCTTCCATGCCTAGCTCTGCATTCCCCTCATTAACTTCACATTCCCACAACTGCTTTTCCCAGTAGTACTTAATCTTTCTTGAGCATCAGTTGTTAAAGGGGTGTTTTGCATATCCACTATTGCAGATCAGTGTGCAACATTCATGCTCTCCTTTCTCCTCTGTAATTACCTTTCCTGATATGTCTCAGAATCTCATTTACTTTTTTAATGAGTGCCATGTATTGGTATATTGGTGCATCATACCGGCTCGGTCAGACAGTGATATGTGTATGGGGGTATCTACAGCTGAGTTTGCATCCCAACACTTCAGGGACAGAAACAGGTATTTTTAGGGTCTATTTAGTGCGATGTATTTTAGACATCATTTTGGGAAGGTATTCTATGAATTCATGGATTCCATTAACCAGATTCGACTAGACGTCCATGAATACTTTTATTATCCTCTCAAACATTTGTTGTCAGTAAGCTGCTTGGTCATAACATAAATAAATAGACCTTAAACTTTGTATTTCATAATTCCATGCATCACTCATTAATTCAATGATAATGGTTATGCAATTCTTCCTGCGGGATAGCCTGATACGCTATAAACTGGTGGTGCTTTCTGCCTTTGTGTTCTCAGAAAATGTCATTAATATTTTACTGAGTGAAGACCATTTCCATTGACAGTTGATTAAAAAAAAAAAAAAAAAAAGCTTAGGATTGATCCTAAAAGAGCAATTCCAGCCTTATATATCACCTTTCAGGAAAATTCTGAAGATGACACTTCCCCGGTTTTTACAGTTGATTTAAAAAAAAAAAAAAAAAAGCTTAGGATTGATCCTAAAAGAGCAATTCCAGCCTTATATATCACCTTTCAGGAAAATTCTGAAGATGACACTTCCCCGGTTACAGACTTGGCAGAAAGACAAAATCCACCACGGAAATGCAGCAGTGCATCAGTAGCCTGTGGTGGATGGGGGAATGGTGGCGGGTTTGCTGTGGCAGTACGAGGGGAGGTATGTAAATCAGGCAGAGGTGAGACAACAACAGCCCGGAAACTCAGCCCTGAGGGTGAGTCAATGCACAGCAGCTGTTAGCTTGGGTTAACAGTGACTGATGCTTTTTGGGTGCTGCCTGTGTCACACAGCCAAATCGAGCATGAGCATCGACAGTGAGAACATTCCTGCCCTGTGTCGAGTTGCCCTTCACTTGGTGGCATTTCAGGAGAAGCTGGTAGAAAACAGGCTTCACCCAGGTGGCCAGCAGAAGACTAACAGGGTGGCCGGGCCAGCATACGTCATGCACACACACTGAGGCTGGAAGGTTGTTCTGTCCGTGATTGAAGTGTCAGTTTTATTCATGCACATTGTTAGCACCCATGACACGCAATTGCCTCCTGAGAAAAAGAAGTGGTTGGTGTTACGCTTGACTCTCACGTTAGCTGACCTGCCAGAGTAGGGGGCACCAGGGACTGCCTCGCTACTTAAATCTCCCTACAACTTCTTAATAATTCCTGTCTCCGTGATTTTCCTTATTAACCTCAGTAACGCAAACATACGTAGGAAATATGTTAAGCCCTTTGTAAAAGTTAACCCTAAGCATACTTCCTCAGTTAGCAATTTTACAAGCTCTTCCTTACAAATGAGAAACCATTTTATTATCTGTCTGTTTTGGCTTTACCTCCAAAGCATCTTCAGTGACTCTAAAAATGTCATCTGACAACAGCAGCACACCCTCATTGTGCAAAAGGCAGTTAGACAGCACATGGTTTTCCAACTATGTTGTAAAGTTTAGTGCTTTGAAGGTGACTCAAACATCAGCTGACCAGCAGTAAACAGAGTTTTCCGTGGCACTGCACTGGCCCAAGGTATTTTCAGGATGTATGAACACAAACCAAAGATTTAAGACTTACTAAAATGCCTTTCAACATCTGGACTGCTCTCTAACATGAAGTTGGCAAGGGCACTTACTAATTTTCCTGGATTTTCTTCCACCATTCCTTTGAATTGGTGTTAGTGAGGCTCAGCAGGACCTGCAAACTGCATCCCTGAACATACCACAGAACCACAGGGGCTGTAACTGTTCCAACACCAGCCTTTAATTTAAAGTAGTTGAAGAGCAGGTCTGCTCTGTAACACTTAGCCTTGCATTTGGGTAAGTGACCGCAGACACTACCATCCGTACTGGCAGATATGACAGATGAAAGTATTTAATCTAGATGAGTATGCAGACCTGCTACACTGGGAAAAACACTGTAGGATTTCCCTCATGCCTTCATGGACGTGATACTGTGCAAGCTGCTCCGGGTGAACCTGCTCTACCAGGGGGGTTGGACTAGATGATCCCCAGAGGTCCCTTCTAACCCCCACCATTCTGTGATTCTGTGATTTGGAGACTATTAAAGCATTCAGAGTCCAAAAGAGAGATAACCTCAGGGTAACATTTTTTCTTATCTGAACCGATTCTGGAAACTCAGAAGAGGAACAAGGATCTCAGCAGGTTAAAAGGGAAACTTTGCTGGCTCAGATTGCAATGGAGTTAAAGGCAAAAGATTTAGCGCTCAAGACTGCTTTTAAAGGGCTCATGGTGCTTTTTGGCTACCAGACATTTTGGGTCTGATGATGTTCAGCAAGTGAGTTCTCTCTACCTGCTAATCCCCATCATGAAATTTCTGTGTTACACGGTCAACACTGGATGAGACTCTTGATTCAGAACCTGTTGTTCTTGATACACCTATCAATATCTTTTCTTTCAGAGTTATCTTCAGACAATAATCATCTCTATATACCAGTCGTTGCCAGCTGCTTACTGACCTGTTGACTGAAAAGGATGAAGCCAGCATTTTTGCTTTCAGCTGACCAGTAACTTCAGCTTATCCATGCTGGCAGAGTTTTTCAATATCTGTTTGTTTTTACATCTGGGACAGTACTTTTGAGCATAGACGGTTAACTATGTGTAGACAACGTTAGTGTAATCTCTGAGGAATCAGATTTTATATTAAACAGAACTTACGCACACTGATGAGTGTTAATGTGTAAGGGTATCAGGTATTGAAAATTCACATCTTTCAATAACCCATGAACACTTTAAATGTCAAGATTTTCCCCAGAATTTACCAGATATTATTTTCAGATTTGATTATCACACACATCTTATTAATCCATTGCTTAATGGCAGGGGAGATTAACTTTCTGGATCTTAGGCTAAACTCCCCCTGAAGATATGCAGAAAGTAGCAATTTGCCCCAACTCCTTTAACTACATGTAGTTCCAATAAAAATCTACAGAATCAGGAAGTTAGGAAAAAACCCATAAGTAATCTGCCACTTTCTGAGTAATCATAGTTTAATATTTTGACTTTCATAAAAAAACTCTATAAAATGTAACCTGCTCTTGCAATCAACATTTTCAGCACAAAACCATTAAAATACAAATTAATGTAAACAAAACAATGTGCTCTTTCAAAAACTTTTCTACTCCACCAGCTGAAAACCAAAACACTGGGAACTTAATATCAAAACAACCACTAAAAGCAATCGGTAGTAAACCCCAGCATTTTTAGAGCCACATCCACTATTAAACAACTCTCTGTATAAACAGTGAGCCCATTAGAGCCACAATGTCAAAGACGCTCTGTAAGCTGAACAGGCAAAACATTTCCACAATGACTGCAAGCCAGCAAAGTGCTCCGTAAGATGTCAACAGGGAAATACAATTCAGTCCTAATAGGTTCAGAGCTTATGTAAGCCATGCTTATGGGATAGTCTATTAAAAAAGCAAGTGAGCAAGTGACATTACTGTAAACACAACCTACAGCTTCCTAGAACATGCAGGCTAAAGACATTCAAAACTCCAGTCAAAGACATGGTGCTAGCTGAAAGGACCAAAAAGTTCCGTTCTGGATCAAAAGTGAAGGAAAATTAAAAAAATCTCCTGGTACAGTGACAGTTCACAGGCTATTCACTCCTGTATAGAAAAGAGATCTGGAATCCCTTCAACCCCATGAATGACTTCAAAAAATAAAATCGTTATAACCAGCCCATGTCCTTCTAGTAAAACATTATCAGGTCTTCTGCAAAAACCAGGAAGGCTTCATTCCTAACTAACAACCAGCGATTTTGTGTTTGGGACATGAACAAGTTTCTCTGGGTGACAACTTGGTTCACATATTAAAGCCATGGAGCAACATGAGATTTGCCATTTCTAGGTTACAGAAAAAGAAAAAAGAAAAAAAGGGTAAATTTGCACACACCCACCAGGACAGTGAGAAAAAAACATCTTGAGAACTCACCACCAGGTTTCCTATCACCATGACCAACAAGAAGACGAGAAGGCACAGCGGCTGCCCAGCTACTTCCATGCAGTCCCACATGGTCTCGATCCACTCCCCACACAAGATTCTGAAGATGATGAGAAACGAGTGGAAGAAATCGTTCATGTGCCACCGTGGCAAATTGCCAGTCGTGCTTATCTTCTTCACATTGTCCAAGTAGCTTTTCCCAAAAAGCTGCATTCCCACCACGGCAAAAATAAAGACAATGATTGCCAGCACGAGAGTGAGGTTACCGAGGGCACCCACTGAATTACCGATGATTTTAATGAGCGTATTTAAGGTCGGCCAGGACTTTGCCAATTTGAAGACTCGCAGCTGTGAACAAAACACAGACAACAGTGTCAGTTCGCGGAAGCAACAGACATTTCAGCCAATGAATTATTGAAGTGGGTGAAACGTGAAAGACGCTAAATGCCACAGAGTGTGTGGTAGAAGGTGATTTCAGCTATACTTCCTGCTAAGTTCACTACATCTATTAATAAAATATCAGTTGGACTTCTTGGATGAGAATTAGGTTTTCTAGAACCATGCTCTGCCTCATTAGATAGACATGCTTTCAGAGGCTCATTTGCCCAATACCATGGTGGGGAGAGTATGGAAGGAGGAAATCTCAGGTCTTAATATTTTCTTTTCATTGCTTTTCCTCCACTTAAACAGCCCGGCAGGCATCTTGGGGTAGAGGGGCTTAGGGTTGAATCCCACAAAGAGAGAACCAAGTCCTCTGTGTTTCAGAGCAAGCCTCAGCCAGAGGCTATTAGCTGTTAGCTCCCAGAGTGAAAATCACCTCTTTGCCAAGGATCATGCAGCCTATGCACAACCCACATCCCACTTAAGACCTATTTTAAGGATGTGAATGATACCTTGCCCTTGTGCTGTGTTTTCAACACAAGTTTAATTTCAGCCCTATTGAAGAGGGATCGCTCGAAACCTGACAGGAAACTCCCAGGACCAAACACCAGCAATGAAAAATTTGCATTTTTTGAGCAGTGTGGAGAATTTTGGAAAAAAAAAAAAGTCTTCCGCTAAATGTAACCATAAGGGCTTAATTTCTTGGTCTTTCTGATTTGTGAAGTCATATCATGGCCAGAATGATTAGCATGGACATTCTGGTACATGAAGTGCAACACAAATGTCGAGCTGGCAAGGAAACTACTTTTCTGTTCCAATATGTCGACAGTCTCTCATTAATAGAATATCACTATCCCATGCATAACAAAGGAGCTGACAGCTAAGGAGTGCCCGTGAAAGACAGATGCTATGTTATGCTGATCAGATTTAGCAAAAAAAACCCCAACACTCCGTGAATAATTCAAAGATATTTTCTTTCGACAACATTTAAAAGCACAGTGGCATGTTTATAACATAATTTAGGAATAACAACTCCTAAAACAAGAGATTATTGGCTGGTGCGTTTCTCGGGCGATCAATTATCTGCTGACTATGCTAACAGGTGCGCAGGTATAAAATGGCAGATTTTCATTTCCAAGTAGAACTCAAACATTTTAAGTGTGCTACAAGTACCTGGCACAGCTAGAAGGAATCAAATTATGTTTTCATTTATCCCGATGTATATCTGGAACAATTCCATTTATCCTGCAGCCTATAATTAGTGTCACGTACTGATCACCAGTTTGCAACAATTAAAGCCTTTATCGGTAGATGCGTTTTTAAGAAAATATGTAGCATTCATGTCAGAGGTTATATGTAAAAAAAGAAGAGTGGTAAGAACAGGATAAGACCATTACCAGTCGAAAGGAGCGTAACACAGACAGGTTTCCCATGCTGGACAAACCCAGTTCCATCAGACTTAGAATAACAATTATGCTGTCAAAAATATTCCAGCCCTGCTGGAAATAGTAGTAGGGGTCAAGGGCAATTACTTTGAAGATCATTTCTGCTGTAAAAATCCCAGTGAAGACCTGCAGAAATAAAATATGAAGTCAAAGTAACCTTTTAAGTACATCTTTCAAGCTTGCAGACTTTCCACTGATACCGGTGAACTCAACAGAGATCCAAAAACATTTTACAAGCAAATACTTCACTTCTCATGGCCAATTCTTTATCGCTATTTCAACTTTGTCTTTTCACAGTAATATCTGACACTACTGCAAACTTACAATGACATCTGAGATCAAGCTCTGGATTGCAACACGCATTTCCATCTCCTTCGGCCATCTGAATAACCCCCGTTATATATTACAGTATATAAACTATATATACTATAACGTATATAATATGTTATATTACAACATAATACAATAACCCCCGTTATTCAGATAACGGGGGGTTATAACGGCAAAGAAGAAAGTGTAAAGATGCCTTTTTCAGAGGTGAAATCTAATCGTTTCGGTGGAGAAACCCGAATAAATGGAGTGTGAGTGCTCAGGGGTATTTGGGTTGCAGTTATTTTGTTGTTATTATCAATACCAGGGCGAAGCAAGCCTCCCGATGTTCTGAGGTTATTGCTGGCAGCGAAGGCAATTAGAAACTCTAATTTGAGGCCCAGCCTCTTTTTTTTTACAAATAGTCACGGCAATATTCTTTTCACAACATCTTGGGAACACGTTGCTTATTTAGAACTCAGTTCAAATGTCATATGGTGGAACTTCTAATTGGAACATTTTTCTTTAAAACAGCGTATAAATATTACCTATGAGGCAGAGGGAGAGGGGAAGGGAAGGCTGCTGAGAGCAAATTAAGTTTGAAGACATTCTGGCAAAGCATCTTGGAGATTCAGATCTTGTCCTTTCCCATGCCCTCCTTAAGTAACGGTTTAAATGCACAATGCAAGGCCACAGTCAACTTAAAATGACAAAATGCGGGCACCGTGTTCTTCATATACTGCTTTATTTTTGTTCCAACTCCCTGTGCAAGCTGCACAGAGCTTTATGTTTCTGAAGAACTGTCTGTTGTACAATATATATTAAAGCAGATGGATTTCTCTGAAACAATCTACATTAGTGCTTTGTGTTGGTCAAAACAGAGAGGGGAAGCCAGAGCTCACATATTGGTAGGTAAAACATACTCAAGGAGAAATATTTTCCTTCCAGTCACCTGAATATTCACAGCATTATCCAAGCAAAACTGACCAACTGTGAGCAACAGAGATGAGGAACCGATCAAGAAGGAGAAGAGAAAAGTTAGAATTATTTAATTACGATATTAAAGGATAAAAAATAAATGACAACAGCCTGCATTTGAAGAATGCTTGGCTTTATTCTGTGATGCTTCAGGAATCAGTTCTTCCAAGCAGCCATTTTACCCAATTTTTTATATGAAATATCTTCTTTCTCATCAATAAAGGAATACTTTGGACTGCAACAATACCTTGGCATTGTTTACGAACCACAGAAGAAAATCCAAAGTTGGATCAGAAACACCTAAAAAGCTACAATCAAAAAAAAAAAAAAAATCCCCCAAGCTCCAGCACATTCCATAGTCCCGGTGGTGGTGGAAGCAGGTTGATGGTGGCCGGGGCAATGGACTGACTGCTCTGCTGGGACCTCTGCAGCAGTGCTGCTCCTCCCAGCAGTGAGGAGGGAAGGGTCAGCTCTGCCAAGGGGAGCTCTTTGAGGAGAAAGCACAAGGGATAAGCCGGTTTATCCAAACACAAGCATATATCTGGTCTAGTGAAAGGTGTCCCTGCCCATGGCAGGGGGGTTGGAACTAGATGATCTTTAAGGTCTCTTCTGACCCAAACCAGTTTATGATCCCATCACCATCTCATGCCAAGAACACAACACGATGACCTGTCTCATATTTCTAACCAGCCAGCAATTTCTGAGTCACAGTGGTCAGGGATACCAAAGATTCCCACCAGAATGCTCCAATTTCCATCAGGACAGAGAACAAGACAAAATTGGATGTGAAATTGTATCCAAGGGACTACCTTAAAAGCCACAATACCATGCTGTGTACATTATGCAACCATCTTGCTGAGAAATGACTCAGGAGGATCACTTTCTTTGCCTGAATCATTTTAATCAATAGCCTTCTGAGAAGGAAATGTCACAGTAAGACAGCAAAATGTCTGAGCCTTCCTAAAGGCATCAGGAATCGTGTACGTGTACCAGCTATGAATTTCAAATGGCAGTTGTCAAGTTGCCAGCACCTGGTACATGGCAACTGCGCTTGTACGGGAGACTGGATACTTAATATGACAAAAGCTGGGAAAAAACCCAAGTAACTTAACATCTCGCTGCTGTTAAACGTGACACTGCTGATCTGGAGGACTTTGTCTCGAAAAAAAAGGGATTCTTTTATCTATCATTTCAGCCATTTAGGCTTTAGTATTGCATAACGGTATCTCACTTTGTAAAGGAAAACAAAAATTGGGGGAATCTTACTCTAGCTACTGTGTTTTTAAGTGGTGGCACTGCATAGGCAGATGAGCCATTGAAAGTTCTACATGTGCTTGACTGGCCTTCAGATCACGGTCGAAAATGTCGCTTGCTGTAACTATTGAATTAAAGGAGGCTGAAGGTAGCAGATGTTGCATGAAGTAGATGGACAATTGGAGCGGGGGATCTCCAATGATTGGCAACAAAGAATTGCTCTCAGAGAAAGCGAATCCATATTCCATTTCATTCTTTCATTTCTCTCAGAAATACTTGTTTTAGGGAAAAAAATGCAAAAGATTTGCCCTTTTAAATATTTCCCCCCTATTTAATGCTAGTATAATCACTCAAAGAGGGTTAGATGCAATGAGAAGATGACAGCCAGCACGCGTGGGGGCAGAGGAGGGGTCTGGCAGTCTGCGGATCAGGGGATGCAGTCACCTGTCAGCCTGCCCTGGAGCTGGAACTCCCTTCCCTTTCAAAGAGAATTGCAGAAAATGTCAATTTGCATTACAAATGACTTTGCAAAATCCTCCACAAAATGGAGTTACCCTCCTCTGACCTGCTCTACTCACAATCAATCCGGTTATGCAGGGGTTTAGTAAAGCTGGCAAGGAGGAGCGGAGACTGTCTGGCCTCTCACAAACCCATGCTGTGAGAACACCTGCAGTGCTGTGTCCAGCTCTGGGCCCTCAACATAAGAACGACATGGACCTGCTCAAGCAAGTCCAGAGGAATTGCAGAAAATGTCAATTTGCATTACAAATGACTTTGCAAAATCCTCCACAAAATGGAGTTACCCTCCTCTGACCTGCTCTACTCACAATCAATCCGGTTATGCAGGGGTTTAGTAAAGCTGGCAAGGAGGAGCGGAGACTGTCTGGCCTCTCACAAACCCATGCTGTGAGAACACCTGCAGTGCTGTGTCCAGCTCTGGGCCCTCAACATAAGAACGACATGGACCTGCTCAAGCAAGTCCAGAGAAAGCCGCAAAGGTGACCAGGGGTCTGGAGCACCTCCCCTGTGAGGACAGGCTGAGAGAGGTGGGGTTGTTCAACCTGGAGAACAGAAGGCTCCAGGGAAACCTCATAGCAAGCAGCCTTGCAGTGCTTGGAGGGGGCCTACAGGAGAGCTGGGGAGGGACTCTTTGTCAGGGAGTGTAGTGATAGGACAAGGCATAACGGTTTCAAACTGAAAGAGGGTGGATTTAGATTAGATACTGGGAAGAAATTCTCTACTGTGAGGGTGGTGAGACACTGGAACAGGTTGTCCAGAGAGGTTGTGGATGCCCCATCCCTGAAAGTGTTCAAGGCCAGGTTGGACGGTGCTTTGAGCAACCTGGTCTAGTGAAGGGTCTCCCTGCTCATGGCACGTAAGTTGGAATGATCTTTAAGGTCCCTTCCAAGCCAAACTGTACTATGATTCTATGATCCTGGAAACTCGGGAGAAGGAGACCCTCATGCCACCACCCTGCTACAAAAAATATTAGCATGCTCTTCCGCTTATTTTACACTTTAAAGCAAAGAGTAGAAACAGCTCCAGTCAGTGCTGAGAAACTCACAGTGAGATATTTTTTTGTTTGTTTGTTTGGGGGTTATTGCACAATTTTGCAGAATTTGCTTTGCAGTTCTTCCCTCTCTTCATTGTCTCTATTTTCTTGTGGTTGCCCGTTGAACCCCTACTCATCCCTGGCAGGTCTATAGGAGCCGTCTTGGCAGGGATGGATGGGAGGGATGCCAGGGACTGAAGTTTCACTGCCTGTGGTCCACAAAGGGAGAAGGTGATCTGCCAAAAGCAAAGTTCAGAGCAGACACACTTACTATCCCAGAGGGGGAAATGGCAGCATTACCACCTGCTCTGGGGGATACTGGGTCTGAAAGAGGTTTGTAAGGTCATCTTAGAAGGGCACAAGTTGTTGAGTAACAAGGAAGGCTGGCTGCAAAGTGGAGCTGGATGCAGTCCTGCGAGATGACTTTCCAAGGTACCCTCACCTACTGCTTTCTGCAGAAGGCGAGAGCGTGGGTTTGAAGCAAGAGAGACCCAAACAGCTTTTTTCATAGCACAACTAAGAGAGAGATTTGCCAAGCTGAAAAACTTAAGACTGGTCCCAAAGCCAAGGAGAAGATCCTCAATGTGCCCATGGAGGCCCAGAGCTAAGAATAACAAGACCCAGGGTGAAGAAAATAACTAATACGTGATGTGCCACCTATACTAGGACTGATAGAAAATGTCTGATTATTGCTGCTACCCACCTACACCTGCCAGCATATGATGCTTCTCACTGAAGGCAGACATCACATCTGCAGCGTCTCTGCTTACTCCCACTACAGTCGATGGTCACTACAGTCACTGGCCTCCAGGACATAGTTCACCTTATCCGAAAATAACATCTTTAAAACATCACATTCATTGAGCCTTACTCAAGGACTTAAAAGGGAGACAAAGACAACTAGCTCTGACAGAGACTCCTGCGCTGTAAATACCTAAAGTTAGGGAAGGTGAATTCCACTTTGAGATACTGCAGCCTTTGCTTTTGTAGAAATAAAGGGCTTGCTTTCATTTCTGCTCTGAGCTTCTCAAACGCCAGCTTAGCAACATCCACATTCCAGGGTTCTCCAAACTTACTCATGGTATTCTACCATAAGATTTTAGGAGCAATTCCATCACACCATAGCTGGACAGCCTGCGCCTTTTCCAATAAAAATGAAAAAGATTTTAAACACTAAGTTGCAAAGCAGTAAAACATGGTAACTTTTAAACATAAACTCAGAGAAAGATTATTAAAGAAAAAGCTTCTATTTTGTAGTAACTGCAGAATTTTAGTGGCCCCCTGGGTTAACAAATTGTACCACGTCGCCGCTGGAAAGGCTTTTCTGCTGTTCCTGCAGCCTGGTTGTAGATCTGTCACTCTGTTTTTCCTCGGAGAAATGTGGTCTCTGCTTACTTGGCATCTCTCTCCCTGCCTGCTCCAGCTTGCATTTTAAGAGTTTCCCCTCGAAGCATCAGCCACGCTTTGCTCCATGGCCCCTCTGCCCCGGGGTTTGCATGTGACCCAGCACATGCTGCTGGACGAGGCAGGGGGGCACAGTAGGACATACAGGGACATACACAAGATGTACCACGGGCACCTTCCTGCATACATATCCACCTACGATCAAACACCGCTTTATTTCACTCTAAGATCTTGCCTTGGTTGCTTTTTCTTTTCAACTTAAAAGTCAGTGTTAGACACCAAGAACTGCTTCCTTATCCCCCAGAAATCCCAAATAAACTGAATTAACCTTTCTCTTATCTAATTTTCTTAAGCAGATGCAAACTGGATGCCTATCAGGAACAGCCCAGAAGCATGGCTTTAATGGTTACTAATAACTTCACTTACCAAATTGCCTATGTAAAGCATGTGGTCAAACTCCTTCGTCATCTTATAATGCTCCAAAGCCATGAAGAGCGTGTTCAGCACAATGCAGAGGGTGATGGTGAGGTCAGTAAATGGGTCCATTACCACGAACTTGACAAAAGCATGGCTTTAATGGTTACTAATAACTTCAGAAAAATGTTAGTTTAATAAAAATAGACACTTGTCCTTCAACCATTTCTTTTCACCTGCAGAAAGAGGTGACTGTATGGACTTTCTTGTCATGTCATAGGCAAAGCAAAGCTGACACCTTATGAAAATGGAGTCTTCCCAAGCCGGGAAAAATTTGAGAAAGCAGCACGTCAAGTCGGGGTTCACTTACCAAATTGCCTATGTAAAGCATGTGGTCAAACTCCTTCGTCATCTTATAATGCTCCAAAGCCATGAAGAGCGTGTTCAGCACAATGCAGAGGGTGATGGTGAGGTCAGTAAATGGGTCCATTACCACGAACTTGACAAATTTCTTGATTAAAAGCCAAAGCGGGCAGCAATCCCAAATGAGAAATTTAACAGCAAAGTGGTTCCAGCAGGGAGGACATTTCTGGTGTGATTCCTCAAGCTCTAAGTCACAAGCAGTAAAGTAACAGTCAATTCACACTGAGTTATACGACAAGAGAACACTTGAAATGACTCATAACATAGAGGAAGACCCCTGAATTACCCCGAACATTTTTTTTTTTATTAAAAATATTTCTGTCCTAACAGGCTGGCAAATTACGCACTTTGGGGTTTTTGCCAGTTGACCTGCACTTTGCAGACAGTGACCTATTCTGAAAGTAATAATCTTCTAAAAGTGTCACAAGCAAAAAGGGAGAATCACACTAAATATGCAAAGTCCGGTATTATATATAGGCTCGAATTTTTCTCTGTTTTCCATTTTGGCAAGTTCAAATGGCTAAGAACCACTACCTTCATTCAACTTAGATTGGAATATAATTTTTTCATTCCCAGGTCACATTTTAGAATTATCTTAAGTAGTAACTTTTAAAGAAGTTACGAGATGAAACAGCTTAAATCCAATATTTAAAGCTGATTCAAGCACTTGAGAGCCAGAGTATCACTGGTTATCAGTAGGGTTTCTGCTCTTGATGTGTAACCCAAAAGGGCGTTAAGCACCAGATTTCTTCAGAAAGGCCCACATAGAAAATCAGGGCAGTGCAGAAGTAATTTTGAAAATGCTACTAAAGCTTTGGTGTGCTTTTTAAAAGGCGTTTTTAAAATATTACCTGAAGTACAACTTTTATATGTTCATTTTACTTGATCACAAAAGAATTGAAATAGCTTCGTAAGTACAATTTGCGTTAAACGGAGAAAAAGAAAGGCAAAAAAAGACAGTTAATGGTTGGATGATAATGATTAGTGGAATTGCTTAATGCTTTCCTTTTCTGATCCTTTATGGGCATGGAATGCTGCATAGCGTTTTAGTCTATATAATTAGAACCTGCACTGATAACAGGAAAACTTCAGCCAAGGCTGTTATTTCAATCAGTTTATAAACAGCCTCCTCTCTCAAAACAAATTGCTCCCGAGAAATAACTGTGTCTTTCCAGCCTCCAAATAGAGGGTTTACAGGTAAGCGCCTAAAATGACAGGAGAACCATCCATACCCCAAACAATTTCAATGCAAAATCCTAATTTTTCTTTTTTTCTTTTTATTTTTTTTTCCTGAAACCCACCACTGCAAGTAACGGAGAGTTTAGGTCAGTCACTTCCTGGAGGATCTAATTTTCCAGGTGAATCCAGAACTCATCCACCTATATCCATATTCCTCATAATCGCTACTAACCAACCTTGCTTATTCCACTGTTATTAATTTGGGGACCTTCCTGATGGACACACATGAGATGAGTCATTCTTTCCCCTGAGACTTCACACTCAACACAAGCCCCTTTAAGTCCAGGGTGCTGCTAAAAGGAGTACTCTCATCCTCAGCCACATGCTATTTCTCTGGAATTTTGTGCTTCTGGACCTTCTGGGTGAGCTGGTTCTGCTTGTTGATCCAGCTGAAAACCAATTGTTTGTACTGCAGGACACAGCCAGGGAAGAAGGAAGGTGTGACTGTCCTCTTTTGGCAGTCATGTGGCATTAAAACAATTTAAACCAGTTAAGAAACCGCATCCTTTCCCATCACAGGTGATTTTTGGAAATCACAACAGATTTAATAAGCTTTTGAAAAACATCTGCAGAAAGTAAAAGTAAAATCAGACTCAACTGCTTTTTTTCTGCTACTTTATATTGGTTTTTCAAAAAATGGTTAGAAAAACACATTCAAAGTTTGAGTTGGAGATATTTTTCCTCTTATTTTTGAATGAAAAATCTCTAGGTCCTTCCTTGTCTGCAAGGCTTTGCCATGTCTCGGAAAAAAATGTAGATGATGACGACCCGAGAGCCAAGAGCAGAAACCAGGTAATTAAAGAGGAAAGGATTTCTGATCTAGATGTTTCACACGGTTTGGCACAAATCATGCAGCTATTATTATAGTTAAAGCCTGTGATACATTTTATTCTGATTTGATATTCCTCTTGTTGTTTAACAAGTGTTCAATTTCAAAGACTAATCAACATCTGGGAGTTAGGAAACCTTTGGTGAGGACAGAAGCAGTTTTCTTGTACATGAAGCTAAAAATATACATCCTCTGAGTTACCCTAGGCTTGATGGTCTCTATTTCTCTGGTCAAAAGTAATAGAAAGTACCGTTAAAAAATAGGACAAAGTCCAACTCAGGCCATTTAGGCATTCCTAACACAATTCAAAGAAGCACATAGCTAATTGCTAAAAACCTCACAGAAAACAAATAAAACCTTTGCAGACTACACCAAACATTGGAATACACTGACGTGATTATTTATTAAGAATACAACTCTTTATTTATTTAAACACATATATATCTGTTCTGGCCACAATACTGCTGAATATAACCACAGGGGATAGTAAAAAGCTGGGGAAGAAGAAGGGCTTTGTGGTTCCAAGCTGGGCTGTGTCCAAAGAGGCAGGTAAAGTCCCTTTCTGCAAGGCTTCTCCCAGATAAGAACCTCTGTCTTGCCTTGCCTTCCTACTCATCAGTCACACGGAGAATAAGGATGCAGGAGAATCCAAAATACCCCTCGCTCCACACCATGTTCTTGACAGACATTTTTCTATACTCCTAGTTGCTACTTTCTGTTTTGTCTCTATTTACAACGTAGGAGACGTGAAGAAATGCAAGAGGCCCTTTCATGCTGCATGTAAAGAGTCCAGAGATGTGATGTCTTGCTAGGAGTTGTTGTCTTGCTATCACTGAATTTGTGAAAGGGAAATGTAAAGTTCCTGGGTATGGGAAGACAGGGAAGGGAAATCATCCTGCATGTAATGAGAAGCCTAATGAGCAATGCAGATACTTGTTGAGAAATATTTGCAAGGAAAAATGGGTCCTTTGAGCATCCTTAAATTTCACAGTGGGACTCAAACATCCGCCAAACTGTTGTGTCCCACTACCTGCTCTACAAGGCTGAGACTTTCCTCCCCCACAACTTTGGAGTTCTGATGCAGCTGGTGACTGCACATGCCAGGCTTTGCATCAGGCTCCAGAGAGACGAGATATAAGGTAGGTACAGTCACCCAGACGGTCTGGTGCTCTGCTACCCTGCATCTTGGTTAGCCCCCCAAATGCCATTGGGGGCACAAAGTCACACCAGATCCAATTTTTATCATACGACTGGCATTTTGTCAGGATTTTTACAAGTCCATGGGCAAGGTAGTGATTATATTGCCATCTGTTACAGCACTGCTTCTATTATACGGGTTGCAATAATGATCTATAATGCCTTGCTGCAAAGCGAGAGTTTAATATCAGGGTCTTTTGTGTTACTTTTTTCCTGCCGATCTACATACACGTGGTTGTGAGTCAGGGAACCAAAGACATATCTTACCTTCTAGCGCACTGGTGATGATGCTGACAGCGCTCACTGCCCTCTGCCTCTGAAAAGGTTCATCTGAGTGGTCCACCGATGGGCGGTGGGGCATTAAAAGCTGCTTCTTGCTTGCCTCATCCGAGGGAGAGGTCTGTTTAAATGAACACAGTGGATCAGCAGAATGAAAACAAGGTAGACATGGGGTAGCATTTTCAAACTTGCCTAAGCACTGTTTTTCCTATCTGAGAAGTCCAGAGCTCACTGATTTCCCAATCAGACGCATGCTGATGGGTACTGCTTTTGAAAACGGCTCTTAGAGCAATTTTGGAAACTTTACCTTGCCCTTTACCTTTACGTAAAAAAGGTGGAAGATGCAGGTGAAAATAAAGGAACGCTGCTGACACTGGAGAAACAGCAGTGCTGCTTTACCATGCTCTCTGCTTGTGAAAGAAGCTCTGCTTAATTACATTAATTATTCCATTATTTCTGAAATGTGTTAACTGTTTAATTATACTGTGAGAAGATGAAAAGGGGCGTGGGTAGCAGCTCCATTACAGGCCTCTGATATCATACCAAGCAAACCGACTCCTCAACACATGTTTTTTCTTGTTCTGAAACACTGCCAAATCTCAGGAACATATTATCATTCTGGTGATCTTTGGTGTCACAGATTCTGAAGCTCTGTAATTAGGGGAGAATCTCAGCTTCTTTTTTCTCAGAAAAAATAAAAAATAACCCAAACTCTCTCATTCTCATGTTTCTCAAGGAAAAGCTTTAAAAAACCCCAAAGAAATCAAAAACCAGAAAAGCAGAACTCCCAAACTGTCTTTATCTCATGTTTCATTTTGGATTAGTTTTGTGCCTTTTGAAGGCCTGGGTTTCTGAAGTCAGCAAGAAACATAGTGCAGCTGCAGACACACAGTGTATTAAATGTATTAAATACTTTATATTGTCAGCTCACAGGAGCAAGATGTTTAGACTTTCACTATTATGAGCTCCTACTTCATACAGAGACAAATCCCGCTTGCTTTACTCCTCCAGCTCTCCCACAGGTAGAAGGAAAGGAGGTGGTTGAGGTGGAAGGATCTGGGAAAGCCAGGTTTAACATCATTCTCTGTCGCAGACCTCCTGGTCAAGACGCTCAGTCTTCCAAAATAAATGTTTTAATAGCCTCTGTCCTGCTCCTCCAGGCACACAGGCTGTGAGGTCTGAAACTCTACGCAAGCAAGAGAGATGCACCGTAGAGAGATGGGTCCTGATGGCTCTTGTAATACAGCTCAAGGAAATGTGAAAGAAGAAATCCCTATGAAGATGATAACCTCTGGTTTATACAGATGTCAGAGTAGCTGCTTTTGTTTATCCGTAGTCAAATGAGCTACAAGAATCAGATACAGTCTTCCGGATCTTCTCATCACTTGGGTCTGAAATGGTCCTAACCACCCCAAGCAGTGCCCAGAACACCAACCAAGAGATGCCGTGGGCAGCAGCTCCACAGCTCTGCCTTCTGTGCCTATGACATGAACCCAGAGGATCCCTCCTCTTTACCATTCCTCTACGAAAACTGCTCTTTAAGAAAGGCAATTCTGGGATAACGGCGGGAAAAAAGCACTGAAGCTCTACATGCTGCCTTTCTGGAGTGTGACCTCTTCGGGGCAGGGGATGTCCCCTTGTCAGATGGTCACAAAGGACGAAGTTGCTTGGCCAGTGGTAGACACTGAAATTAATAGCCAGGATACTGGTCCCAGGTCACTCCAAAGTAGTTTTAACTGCTGTTAAAAATACTAATCATTGCAAGACCAGAGAAAAGTAAGGACTTATAAAGCAAGCACTTAAATCATTAGCTAAACCAGGAAAGCTGTAATGCTTCAAAATGGCTTTTTTTTCCCCCTAAGATGTTCTCTTTTGTAAAAATGATTGTCTCATTGTCCATTGAGTTACTGACTCAGTCACCTCAGAAGGAGAGGTGTAATCAGAACCTATTCAAAGCGACTCCTGCTTGTGCACATCATAACAAGAAAACACTCTATTCTTGGCTTGGGAGCCGGGGAAACCAGGAATGGTATTTCAGATGCATTAGTTTGCTTGATTCCCTTCACCTCAAAAACATCCAATAAAAACGGAAGAAAGAACAAATGTTTTATTAATGAAGAAAGCATCTACAAATTGCATGATCATTTGCACCAGTTTGGAGTACGTAACAAATACATGGAAGAACTGAAAATAAGTAGCTAGACAAGGAGGTAAAAAACATGAGGGAGGCAAATTTCTTAGTACCAACTAAAAAAGTGAAAGTACAAAAAAGCAAAAAAAAAGCCAAATAAACCCCAACTTTTCTAGATCCCTCTCTCTCTAGAAGGTACCATAAGAAAACCTCAAATTTCAAATTCCTCCGGATCATCTAACACTTTTTACCCTGTACCATCTTCCCATCGCATCTGACCCAAAGCTTAGGATGTAGCAGTTACATGAACTCGTCGTCAGAAGTACCAGCCTCCCGACTGTCTAGAAAGATACTATATTCTTACTCATGCACGTGGAAGTGCTTTTGCAGAAGTTACGGGTTGGTAACCTTTATCTGAAAGCCAGCTTTTACTCACAGTGCAAAGAGAATTCACTGCAGGGGTGAAAAGTCAAAGGAAAACACTCAGAGATTCCTATTTTTTGATTCAGCTAAACCAGGGGAAATGAAAAGTGCAAGTTAAACAGGTTTGGCAGTCTTCATAAAACAAAATCAAAAAGAAAAAAAAACAGGGAACTGACTTTTTCCCTAGGTTTGATGCACTATTCCCAATGCAACAGGTTTTTTAAGTCACTCCATTTTTTTTTTCCAGTCCAGCATCCTCAATCCTGCCATCTGTGTCATGGGCATCAGTCCACAGGATATCAGGAGTCCTGATGGAGGCAAGGGGACTGTTTGCAGTGTGCCGTCCTCTGCATGCAGAGGGGTATTTCTGAAGGAGACGTGCATGGCTCCTTCCTTCCATTATCTCTGGAGAGGCAAAGTGGAGCTGTTCGCTGCTGGCCAGTGTTCAGACCAAAAGCTACCATGTCTGACAGGACTAGCAAAGGGATTGTTCCTCTCTACTCTGCACTGGTGAGGCCACACCTTGAGCACTGTGTCCAGTTCCGAGCCCCTCACTTCAAGAAGGACGTTGAGGTGCTGGAGCAAGTTCATAGAAGGGCAACAAAGCTGGTGAAGGGTCTGGAGAGCAAGTCTGATGAGGAGCGGCTGAGGGACCTGGGGCTGTTTAGCCTGGAGCAAAGGAGGCTGAGCAGAGACCTTATTGTTCTCTACAACTACCTGACAGGAGGTTGAAGGGAGGTGGGGGTTGGTCTCTTCTCCCATATGACAAGTGACAGGACAAGAGCAAATGGGCTCAAGTTGCACCAGGGGAGGTTTAGGTTGAATATCAGGAAAAACTTCTTTACAGAGAGGGTTGTGCAGCCCTGGAACAGGCTGCCCAGGGAGGTGGTGGAGTCCCCATCCCTGGCAGTGTTTCACAGCCGTGTGGGTGCAGTGCTGAGGGACATGGTTTAGGGACCCTGGCAGCGCAGGGTGAAGGGTTGAACTCAATGATCTTAAAGGTCTCTTCCAACCAGATGATTCTGTGACTCTGTGATTCTACAATTCTTTAATTCTATGATAGCCGCCCACTTGCCCAGCCGTATGCACCCCTGCCGGAGGGCAGAGCCCAAAGCCCGCTGCTTGGCAATGGGCACACAGCAGAGGTTTGTCCCCAGAGCCAGGACACAGTGTTGAGCAGCCAGTGCCAAGGGGTGAGGAATATCCCTGTGCTCTTGCAGGAGTCCCTTTCCTGATAGAGCAGTGACTCGTATCACATAATCAGCTTGCAATTTACTATCAAGTATTTTTCAGGGAAAGAAAATTCCTACCCAGGTGAACTGCTTAAAATTATTGAAGTCAATTAGGGAAGTTTATGAGCTTTTGTTCTTTGTAAATAATAGATATGTGAGAAGGTTTGGGTTTTTTATTATTAATTTAAGGCTAGACATAGATAAATAGTCACGCAAGGAACTGGCAGTTTTTGCACTCTGAGAACAGTTCCAGGAACTGGACAAACAAGGCAGCAGAAAGGCTATTATCACTGCAGAGAGAATATACAGAGGAACAGTTGGTCATTGTACTTATATTTCTATAGAAATTAAGCAAAAAACAACAGTCCCTACAGTTATGCAAGGCGCCTCCTCAGGATCCAGATGAGAAATCACAATGGAGTTAAACACACGCACCATCAGCAGGATGAGCTTATTTGTGCTGCTCCCTGATTGACTGAAAATGTTTCTCCTTTGGATTAGCTAAACTCTATAGGGACAAATACACTATTCAGTAATTTACATGTAAATGAGGATGCATAACACTGCAGACTTATTTTCTTCTGAGTGCCTACAGTTCTGAGCTCTGTCAAAACTGTTATGTGAAGATGGCCTTATACATGGCAGCATTTTAGAGACCACATCTGGGATCTGGGACAGGTTCAATTATCCTTGTACAGTAAAAATCTTTTCAAGCATAAAAAGAGGTGGACAGGCCACACCATGAATAATGGACCCATAAGAGACTAGCACAAATATTTAGCAAGATTGAAGGTGATCATAATAGCACACAGCACTAAAAAGAATTTCAATTTTGAGGACGCTTTATTATCTAAAGAGATGCACTCTAAACTGGAGCAGTCTGCAATGTTTGTGTCAAATCTGAATGATTTACGCACAGGATGTGTTAAAGGCAAGTTTGAAATGAGCAGAAACTAGAACTGCAGAGACAATGCTCTATCCAACAGCGGGTAAACTATCTTCTGTCCTACAACTTATTGTAGGACAAATCAAAAAATTTGGATTACTTAATTTGTTGACCTTTTTTCTGAACACGGAAACTGCTAACACTTTTCCTTTTCACCAGCCCTGTGGCAGAGCAAGAAGGGAAAAAAAGAAATTTTACCTCTGGGCAACTTTAGGGTCAACAAGAAAACCTCAAACTAATGTGGTCAGCGAAAGAATTTTATGCTCAAAGGCAACAAAAGTCAAGGTCTTTTTTTTTTTTTTAATAAAAAAGACACCAAAAGTTTATGTAAAGATAAGCTTCTAAATCCTTAGTTTGGCACCTTGATAAGTGACCCGGTCTTAAGGGCTCGCTCTCCACTAGTTTTCACACCTGTCAAGCTAGTAATACTTGACATTTCTAACTTCCTAAAAGAAAAAAACATATGTCTGCCCAAGAGGAAATTAAGGAAAGGTTGTATACGCAGGAGGGAGACCTTGGGTAGCTCCAGCCTTGGCCACATTGCCCATCCCAAAGCCATGTCATGGGTGCCCTCTCTGCTCCCGGGCTGATGGGAAGCTCTGGTGAGCAGGTACCCCAGGGAGAGCAAAGCAGTGGGGGCCACCAGCTAACAGCCAGCTGCCTGCTTGTGACCAACCGCCTCCTCAGTCCTGTGTCCATTTCTCTGCCACTTCTAATCTCCAAAATAATTGGAAAGTCAGGTTAAACTAAAAATCTTCCCGCAGTTATGGAAAGGGCTCCAGATGGCTTTAGAAGGTAAGGGGGGATGCTGTCATGTGTATTTCTTAATCCTCAAGAAGTTCTTGACAATCACAGATGACATCTTACTCATCCGCATCAGATCCCACGGATAAATTGAGCTGAGACAATAGCTCATTAACTTAACCCAATTCCGTTCAAACAGATCAATACCTCGTGAAGGGAGATACTATTATAACCTCTTAACTAAGAAACACCGAGACACAACAGAGCAATACAGAGCTACAGATAAATACTACAGGAATGCACAGAAACTGTAGGTTGCAGTGTGCCCTGAAGTTACTTACGTAATGCATAGACTTTCTCTAAAAAAGGTGAAAGCCCAAACTCCCAGCACAGCAATCAGCATGATATGTAGAAAAATGTATCGTTTTTCAAACCTTTACGTCTCAGGTCAAGCCAAAAAGAATCAGGACTTTAGTCATCAGGTCCTGCTTGTGTCTTACTTACACTAGGGTAAATTTGCTGAAATCGTCAGCTGCACTGCTTGAAGAAAACCGGTAGTAGAACAGGACCAGACCTGATTCAGATCTCTGCAGGACACACCAGAGATTTCCAGGAGAGTGGCAAGCAGAGTGACAAGCTTTCTTGGGACAAGCTCACTGCACCCCTGGGACTTGAATGCCTGTTGCTCTTCACATCTGGGTGAAGACTGCCTGACCCAGAGCCACCTTTGTGGGGGCTGTTTGCAGATCATACTTTCATATTACTATTACAGTACTTTGCTCTCCATAAGACCCCAGCAGGCTTTCCAGCTTGAACACGGTAGTGTAACCCTGCTGCTGAAGGCAGCTCCCCAGCAGCGCTGCCATCACTCCTTGTGCATGCTCTTACGTGGCATGGGGACATCAACGAGTGCAGCGAAGTGCACAGAGGCGCATGGGAGATGGGGATGGGATGTCCCTCCTCTTGCTCTGGCTCTGCACTGAAGCCCCTGTTGACTTGGCAGGACTGCTTTGATGCAGAAAACTGCATGTATGGATGCCATCCTTTCTGGACCATGTCATCCACATGCAGCAAGCCTGCTGACCAGTCAGACTCCCCCAGCTGACAAGGCACCTTAGGATGGTACCTAAGCACCACCCTCTGAGATTATTTGAAATCGCTCCTGTTTCACTAGCTGTATTTAGGGATTAGGGGAAGGACGCTTGGTTTCTCATGGGAACACTCTCACATCCATCTGTGCCAAGCAGCCATCTGAAGAGCACTTGAAAGTGGCTTTTTTAGCTTATGTGCTCTTCTGCAGCCAAGTGTCAGGAGACCACTTATCTGAGTCACCAGCCTCAATAGTGGGATAAACTGCTGCAGCCAATTCTCTCATGGGAAAGGGCACAAGTTGCACAGATGCCCTCGTGTCAACTCAGATGCCACCTGCAGCCATTCCTGTGGGCAAATGGCCCATGGCTGGGAGAGCGGGTAGCAGCTGCAATGACACAAAGGCATGAAAGTAGCCCACCGTGGTCCCAAATGCTTTGCCTGGGGTAAAATCTTCAGGCTGGATGTTGCTAAAACTGATCAGGTTAAAATTCTCTAAAGTGGCTAGTGACTTTTTGCGCTTTCCCTGAGAAACTTTAGGAAGGCCCAGTTTGAAATTGTCTGCTGAAACTATGGTCTGTTTAAGGGCTGCAGGCTGGAAACTCAAAACCAGAGATGGTAGGATCTTGTTTGATGTTCAATCTGCCTTTTAAATCAGAAGCGCTCTTCCAAGCTCTCTCCAAACAAGAATTCAGCGGTCTCCCCCCTCAGCAGCAATCAGAGAGGTCTGCGTTATGCTCATCCGATGCTACTGAGCATCAGCGAGATGTTAACAAATGTGTCTTCAAAACCTAATGCTGCAAAACGCGTTCTGCCAGCCCCATCAACTCAGACATTGTGTTTACAAGAGCGAAGCCACAATTACACCTCAGGAAGCTGCAAATCAGGGTTTAACACTTATTATAGTGATGCTTTTTCATGGACCGTCCTTTGTTTCTTCTTCAGGGAAGATACAACAGATATCACAAGTGGATCCTTTTTCACCATGGGCTTACACTCGTACGAAACAAGTAACAGCAGCAGGATCAGTGGGGTTAATGAGGTAACTTAAACTTCACCTTGCAACATCTTTCTTTTGCCTCCCCCAAACATATCAAGAGACAATAAAGTCTGAGCTGCTAACAAAGAACAAACTCAGCTCCAACTCTTTAATGATTAAATGCTTCATTTTGCATTTGATGAAAAATGCAAAAATAATCAAACACAAAGCCCAGAAGTGCATTGATTAATCTCTGAGCACACGGAGGTGTTGGATTTGCTATTTCCTTTTGCCTGCACTCCACAGCTGAGGCTGCACGTTTGTGCCCAGCACTTACAGTTCCTGTAGCGAATACATCTGTACGGCAATGGGCTTCTTGCCAATTAGCTTTTAACTCCAGCTCATATTTTCTGGATAGATTAGATACCAAACCTGTTTTGCAGAAGACACAACATCCTTCACAACTGCATCACTGAATGAGCATCTGTTACTACAGTGCCTGAGTGTTATTTCCTAGATGACCAGGGAACTGCCAAGTGAGCTCACCCACCCAGGCCATTCAATTTTCAACATCCATTTTTTTAAAAGGCAGGAAGCTGGCAAACAAAAAGAAATGCCAGCAGAGCTCAAAGCCTCCCTTACACCTCAGGGCCCAATCCTGTAAAATATCAATATTTCCTGTGAAAGGTTGAGTGCTCTCATGCTTTGTTAAGCTTTTTCTGACAGCTAGGAGAGTCTCGACAGCCCGCAGAGTTATTTCCTTACAAATAAAAGGGGGACATTCACAGCCCATCTACTGAAGCCTTTCTAGTTCAGTTAAGATTTTTTTTTAAACAGATACACAAGCTTTCTTCCACAGTTCCTTTAATATACAACCTTTTTTTTTTTTTTTCTTCACCAAGCTAAGTCCAGCAACCTGGACTCCACTGCTTACAAATAGCATTTCTGTTTGTCAGCTCTCTAGCGACCGGTCTTGCTTGTGCAGAGAGTAAAAATGGGAGTACCAAAGTCCTAAACAAATGAAGGTGTGAACATCTCAAAAAGCTGCAACAGCCTCAAAACTGTCAACAAAACCGACGATTCTCACACCAACCGGCCCCTCCTGTCACATACAGTGTGAGAGTTTATTTGCAGGAGTACAAGGAATGCCTGGATAGGTGAGGAAAAAAAATCAATCTAAAGCTTGAAAGAGAAGAAGGTGCCTGGCTCTGAAGAAAAAAGCTACTTCTCAATTTACTGATAATCTGACACCACGGCTGGAATCCATCTCACTCGCCTTTCTCTTCAGGAAATACCTTGCCTAATACATGTTAGAATCACATTTGCTTATTTCCCCGCCAGTGTAACCTGGTTTTGGCACCTTGTTACTCTGAGTGGACTTCATCCCACCTGACTTAAGACATGTGCAATATGGAGTTATTCACCTTGGGCTCCCCTTGCAGTTAAAGTGAACAGAAAGAGGCATTTTCAGGGAGAGAGATTATTCTGACACGTTTGAAATTTCTAAGATGAAATAAAACCTGCCTACACTGACTTAACATCTAGACCTCTGTTGCTTTAAAGACTGTTGAGAGCGATGGGCTCCAGTGAGGATTATCTACAATAAAAGAGATAAATTCCCACCATATCACACTGGCAACCTGGCCAAATAGCCCTGCCTGCATAGCAGCTATTTACAAAACACAATCTCATGGTTTTCCAAGTGAATTCGTGCTTGGGTCCTAATGATACCAGTCTTAATAGTTTTATTTACAACCTTATTAAGTATTTTGCAGCAGTGGTGCTGTGCAACAAAGATCCTGGCAATCTGCAAAAGGCTTGAATTCTGTTGATCATCTGCCCATTTTTCCAGGGTGTTGTTTGAAACAGATGCTAAATCCTTCTGGGAACTACCTTTGGACTGTAAGAACTGCTCTCCACAAGTACTACACAGAAGACCAGAGGTTAAATGCAAGCAAGTAGCAACCAGTGGGAGAAAATGTAGTCTGAAGATGGTAAGACTCACACTGAATCATTTTAAAAACACCATTTTCTAGCCACCGAACAATGTCAGGTATTCCAATGTCGAAAGAAACCAACGCAAGAAATATCCGTACAAGAAAAGAAAATTCTTATCAAACCCAAGATTTAGGTATTTGCCTCCAGCCAGCTCCAAAGAGTCTCACCAGAAGTCACGAACCTCTCGATGTGGCACTAGGCACATGTGATTGTGTGAGTTAGCCCATTGTCTTCCCCCCTTGCTTAGGATGGTGGGTCGGGGTTTCTCACCGTAGACTGCATATCGCGTAAATAAATTACAGCAAACTCCAAAAACATTTAGAAGGAAACAAGAGCGTGAATCACATACAAAAGTTGTAAAGTACTCACCAAGTTGCCTGTCCCAGGTTTTTCCATAATAACTGGGGGGAGCAGTAACCCTGCAGGAGAAGTAGTGTCTGGGTTGAGTGCCCCGGTGCCTCCTCCTATCAGGGAAACCACACCATTGCAATCCACTGAGCTGTTCCTTTTGCCCGTCTGGGTGCAGTTGGGAGTAGTAGGGTGAGAACTATGGCTCACTTGACTTTGCACGCTTGGACGCCTCCCAGATCTTGGAATTAAGAGAGAGCCCCGGTGGCTTTCATTTTCCCCAGCAGTGCTGATCTCATCATCGGCAAAATCTGTTTCGGAGCCAGTGTCTCTGCCACGGAGTCGGAAACTGAATATGCTTCCGTGGCTGGTTCTGCGCTTCACCAAGTTTGCACTGGGACCATAACTAATGCCAAGGAGAGTCTAGAAACCCCCAGAAAGGAAAAAGGGGAAAGAGAAACAACATTTTGCAACACGTTTTCAGGAGCAAGGAAGGTCTGGGGAGAGCAGTAGGTTCCATTTTTTAAATCAAGTGCTTCAGAGAAAGCCTTAATTACACGTACTCAACCTCTGCGAAGCTAAGAGGTCGAATAATCATTCCTAGCCATTAGGTGTTGGTATAATACTTGACAGTTAAAGATGTACTGAAATAGGAAGGGTCAAGGTGGCATTCACCTCGTAGTGTGATACTCCTTCTGCTTCTACTCCCCCCCCATCTGATAAGTGCCAAAGGACCTGGGGAGGCAGCACAAGGAGTGAAAGACGGGAACAGGGAAGGGAATCCGGCTCCAGTTTACTGCGTTATCACACATCTTCATAACAGCCAGGGAAGGAACGTGGCAGTAGGAGAAGAAGAGATAAAGAAATAGGGCAGGAAATGAACTGCAGGGAATATGACAAGAAGAGGGAAGAAGAAGAAGCAGAATACGACGGAAGAAGGTGATAAAAGGAAAAAAAAAACAAGAGTAAGAAGAGGGATATGGTTTATTAGTTTGTAAAATGATTATCCAAATGCACATGGCTGCTTTAAGGGGTAGGTAACCTCAGTACACAGCAGTCTCCCTCACACTCAAATATCATCCACTCTGACATCAGCTAGTGACAGTGCAACTCTGACAGAGCATCAGCAAGATGTAGCCAAGGGCTAAACACACCTAAACCCTGGCAGAGTAAAAAGGATGTTGAGAAAATGCATAAGGAAATCAAGTCTATCCCTTTTCCTCATATCTGAAGAGGAAATTATTGGAGTAAGAGCATTTAGGCTTTGATTTTATGGCCTGTGCAGAATTTTCAGCTTCTTCAGAACTTTGTCATGAGCCAAGTCCATATGAAGAGAGGTCAGATCTCCACAGCATCCACAAACCAGACAAACCAAATGAAGCCTGATTTCATTTCACACTGTGGTTTACACCACTGAGTTACGTAATGATGCTATTTTTTGACACTGGTAAGGGAAGTATACAAAATCCAGGCCCGTTCTAACTAAAAACAACCCATTTGGATTGCTACCAAATCTTAACTGGTCAAAAATCCACGCCTGGGTTTCCATGGCACAGTCATTGAGACTGATTTCTGATGGCAACACACTTCCAGCTGCTCAGATTGCATCTGAACGATGACTCAGCCTCACTCCCTCCAACCATGCCAGACACAGCCTTGCAGAGAAGATTTACTATAAGAGTTGAAATGTGTCTCCCATGTTTCTCATGCATATGACATCCAGGGGCGAAAAGTGAAAACAAGAAATATTAATTTAAGAAACAAACTGGCAACAGCACAGCTCCAATGCACGGTCATTCTGGTACCTGGTGTCTTGAAACTGACCCAGAATGAAGCTAAAGAGCAATTCTAGCTTTAACAAAGGTGCAATTTGTAACACGACCCACTCGACCAAAGAGACAACAAAACTGCTGAGATTAAAAAAATGCATGTCATTTACAGAAACCCAGCTCCGCGTAAATTCTGTGAGCTGGGGAGTTATTAATTGGTCACATCACTTACATCACTTACATGTTTTCTATGAGCTTTTTATGGCTGCCAAAACCCCCTAAATTCACTGACAACAAAACATAAAAAGACTTAGCCCATTACATGGCTATTCAAAAAAACAAAATAAACTGATTTAAACTTTGCCCTCAGTTAAGCAAAGACAAATTACCTGAAGCTATTTTTGATCATTTGATACATACGGCATGTGCAGATCCATATTCATGCATGTCAGTAACATTTACATAAAACCCTATTTAACAACAGCCTCACTCTATTTTTCCCTGCAATAGAAAGTAGAAACAAGTGCCACAAAGTTTTGACTTGAAGGCAACTAGCAAAGGAATATAAAAATGTTAATAACATTTTTGTATAGCATTTAAAAAACCCTGAGAGACAAGTTGCCTCCTTTTCTCCTCCTCTCTTCTCTTTTTAAGCTTTGCAGGTTTCTTCTGAGAATTTTTTATCTCTCGTAGGGATAGGATAGATATAATCAGATGAATGAAATTAAAGTAAGAAAATAAACCAGCTGTGGGTAATCTTCAAGTGAAAAAAGAAGCAAAATAAATTGAAACAAAATAGATTCGTAAGAATGTTTAATGGGCCTTTTTAATTCATTTTGAAAATAAGGTGGTAATAAGTTTCCTTCCACTGTTCTAACACAGCGTCTGCAGGTCAGTCATGATATTAAATAGCCGATTCTCCTTTTCAGCTGAAAGTTTCAGCTTTAATTGCCTATTCAGAGCCTATTCGGTGTGGAATAATTGACATTTCAGACCATGGCTTACCATCCTCCTCTGACCATCATCGTAATCACACTTGGGATTCCTTTGGTCTTCCCCATACTCTTCTGCCCCCAAAGATTTCTTTTTCTTTCGCTTGTTTCTTCTTTCCTTGGCATTTTTGGATGCTAAAGGTGACATTTCCAATGAACTAAGTGACATTGAATCAATTCCTTTAGCAGCTAGTGCCTAAAACAGAAGATGGTAGAAGGTGTAAAATGTATTATTTGAGTTAAGGATCTCAGTGAGTACTAATTATTACTCTGCTCAGCAATTATTCTTCATTTTAAGTTTTAAGGTTGAATAGGAGATAAATTAAAAATTTCTGGTGGTCATTTGTCATACAACGATCTCACGTGGTTGGGACTGGTCTTAACCTGTTTTTAACCTCTGCATTTATCCATAGGAGAATAAACACTGAGTGAGTCGGGTTCCTCGTACAAATGCCCACATGCAGGTCTGCCATTCAGGTGGACCATTAGCAACAGCTTCATAAAATAATGCGATTTATGTAGAATCTCACACACAAGATCCTGCAACATTTCACTAGAGGAACAAACTGTGCACACAGCCGCAAGCGCACACATCTCCGGAGTAACGCTTCTGGTGCCAGTCAAAAAAATCTCAAGCTGGGGAACCTCACATCAAGCCCCCCTGGGACTTCAGCCCAGTGAACTGGGAGGGCTGGACAGGAGGGCAGCCAAGCCTGCTACTGAGATTTTTTCCTCCCCTATCACATGGGGTGCTAGAAACAGCTTCAGCTGGCATGTTTTTGTGAACATTCATCCCAAGCAGGAGCACAGGCAGCGATGATCAGAGATGCAAAGGGAAAACCACGGGCTTAACTGGAGATAAGGTGGACTTTGCTTTGCTGTGCTGGCTATCCGGCGGGGTCGCTGCAGGAACTGCCTGATAACAGACCAACTGCTAGAATGCCAGCAGAAGCTGGAAGTGAAAGCCTGAGCGCACAAAGCCACATCCCTGGAAGCAGAAGAGCAGCCAGGAGGAAGAATCGATAGGTGCAGGAAGGAAGCTGCAGTGAGCTGGCCCCTGACCCTGATGTGTGCGGGAGGAGGGAGGGGGCTCTGAGCACAAAGCACAGGGGCAGGTTTGGAGGTGCCAGCATCTCAGCGGTAGCCACATCAACAGCCTGGAGACCAGCCCATCTGCAGAGTCCCCAGCTGAAATACATAAAACAAGTGAATTTAAAAAAAAAAAAAAAAAGGCCTCTCAAGGTTCCCAAGAACAGGAGAAACGGATGATTCCTCAGTGCTTTGTCTGTAAGCCACTAGAATCAAACAGGCAATCAGCTCTGCGCAGCAAAATACTCCCTTCCTCCCACAGGCATCAGTCCAAGGCAAGTGAAGGCACTTAACAGTCATGTAAAGAATCAATCATGTATTTCAAGGAGTAGCGGTAGCTCTATCAAGCTGAGAGCACAACAAAACTTAATTCCTGTGGGAAATATCTTTCACGAGCAAGCTGCTCAGAGCAGAGAGGAGGAGGGCTCAGACACCGGTCTAGGCTGTTCTTTCATATTTTTTATTATTCAATTGATTTAATTGCTATGCTGAAGTGCTTTCTCTTCATAAAGATTCAGCAAGTCTTTTGGTGTTTTGTTCAGGTTTAGGAATGTGTTAAACCAATTGTGTAAATTGAGTGATGGTCCCCAAGCAGGCCCATCAATTATATTTGTGCTCTCTTTATACTGCACAGTGTAAAAGCTGGTCTAAAGAGTTTCGGTTTTCCTTTTGATTGCTGTCATATTTTATCGCTCTAGAAAATACTGTGCTACTCAGCATGCTGTACTCTTGCTGCAAAATATGCTAATTTTCAGTTTCCTAGAATTTTCTTATATTGCTTGGGTTGAAAAGCTTCTGCCCTGTGTACCTTTTTCAGTTATTGAAAATGGATTTGGACTAAATTGTTCCTTAGGGCATGGAGGATGTCCCCAATCCTGACCATCTACCCTGTCTGCTTGGGTTCCTGTGGCTGGACCATGTCCTGCCCCTCAGGTCATAACCCACTGTGGTAACTCCCAGGTGAGACACATCTGGCAAGGATGGATGGTGGCTGAAGAACAGCTAAGCTCCCATGAGCCCTAACATGGGGATTATGCAGGAGATAGGACTTCAGGCAAGAATTTAGTGGTACAGTGAGAAAGTCAAACACAAGATCTTGATACAAGCTTGGAGAGCAAGATTAAAACTGAGTAGCTCTGTCTGGGGCGAGACACCTGAGAAGGACATCTGAAAGCACAGGGTGCAGCCATCCAATTCAGTTTCCTGAGCCGCCTCTTCCAGATGTCTTATTTTAGATGTCCTGGGTCAACTTTATGGAATTATTGGGCTTCACTAGTGAGCACAATGGGCCCAAATCACCCTTCTCCTAAGTTTTCTTTCCGTAAGATTAGGATCATTGTCCAGGAGTATTACAGATACAAATTAGTGTTTTTGAAGCACACAGAGTATAAGCAGAGACAAGAGGCACCGAGAAACCTCTGAGGACGTTAGTCATTTTGTCTTTGAAGCAGGCTTTGAACGCCTGAGCCAGGAAGTCGGCTCAAGCTGGCCCGAGGCTTCAGAACAAATAATGAAAAGTGAAGACCTGCTCTTGAGTCATGCACTGTCCCCCCTTTGTACTGATTAGGGCACAGGAAAAATTGAGACATGGTTGGCTGAAGGAAAGACTATGTTATAAAGCACAGACAAATGGCAACAATTTGGGTTTTCATGAGTAACCTTCATTTTGACACATTCTGACTTTCAGGGCTTAATGTTCCTTTTTTGTGTGTGTACATACAGGCTTAACTGAAATAAAAGCCTTCAAAAGGGAATTGTTAAATATCTTTAATTATAGCTGGGGCTACCAAAGTTGGCTGTTATTAGGAAAGGCCCAGTTGGAGTCAAAACACATAAATATTTCTATAAAATAGGTGCAACTTGGAGCTCAGTTTGCTCCCTTAGGTTATGGCAGAAAGTTACTGTGTTCGAAGTGCCTGTATATGGACTAAATTGCATTTGCCTATTACTTAAACCATCAAAGAGGATCTTTAAAAGGACTTACACGATGTATAAGCCTCTACTAGCACTTTGTCAAGGGTGAATTACATTTTCTATTTTCTTTCCAGGAATTTAAATGGGCTTTGGATTGGGCCCTGAAGGTATATGTACCCAAAAGAAAATTATGTGTACTAGTTTATATTGTGTATCAAGGATTTATTTCTCTGAACTACAGCGTTACGTGTTATTTCAGATTAATTTTCTTATTGTCTTCTTGTT
The DNA here is from genome assembly GCF_000710305.1 of Buceros rhinoceros silvestris. NCBI lineage: Eukaryota > Metazoa > Chordata > Aves > Bucerotiformes > Bucerotidae > Buceros > Buceros rhinoceros. The sequence goes on along the minus strand of NW_010429912.1, from coordinate 96,410 downwards.
TACAGCACCTAAAACGTTCTCTTCAGCTGTTTCATAAAGGTTTTCTACCCCACACAAACCACATGCAAATTAACTAGTATTATTAAGATTACACCCACCATTTGGCCTCCCTGTTTAGTTTGAACTTGTGACTTAACATTAAATCTCGCATAAGATGCAAAGCTTAACCTCAAGGTCTGCCTGTTTGCTGGTTCAGGAATGAAGTTGTATGTGCCTCAGACATGTTATCCTACATCTTTATCTCTGTTATCAGACAGTGGGATATTCATGACAGTGAGGAAGTGAACATGAGCTAAAGTGGTGGTGGAGAGGTTCAGCTGATGCTATGGCTGAGCTGCCAAAAGAGCTGGCTTGTACTCAAATGCAGATGTAGTTATACCATCACTAAAATGTCTCAAGATAAATTCCTCTCCTGGTGTATGTGGCGCAGTTAAACCAGGACAACAATGGATAAGTAAACCCTAAGTAGCCCGAGTCCTCACAGAAAGAGCCATCATTTTTCTTTTAGAAAGAATTGTGATAATTCTGTCCGGGACAATAAACATTAAGCTGCTTTCAAGCAAACTCTTGTTTTGGTTATCACACAAATATAAAATAAGGAGAATGTGACTCTCAAGGAACCAGCTGTTCAAGTTACCCAAGGCTAATCACGTCACATAGTTTACTGACCTCCTGCTCTTTCTTTAACATCTCCATGGCTTCCCGGAACTTTCTTTCCTTCTCCTCTGTTTCAGCAATAGTGGCTTGGTTCTGCTCTTCATATGCCATGGCCACGACAGCCAAAATCAGGTTGACCAGATAAAATGAGCCCAGAAAGATGACCAGCATAAAAAAAAGCATGTAGATCTTCCCAGCAGATCTGAGAGTCTGTAAGCACAAAAGTAAAATCATTAACCCAACCCTTGTTTGCAATGTTTTTTAAAGGAAAAAAAAGTATTTTTTAAAACTTAGATTCACAATACAATTGAATTCAGCGTTTGTTAATAGCCCAAACAGAATCCCTTTGATGACAAATGAAAACCACCTGCAAGGAAATAATCTTCTCACCGATAAATTTTGATACCTTAGTCAAAAATCACGCGCCCTGCAGTAAAAGTAATTTCTACAAGAAGAATGCTTTCCTCCTTTACCAAGTATCTCCACTGGATTTCTTTTAGAATAGATAATCTTACAGTCACTTGCAGTGAAAGCTTCCCCCACAGAGCTCAATCTACTTTTGTCCAGTGCACAGAAACTTTCCAAGCAGGATCACGTTGTATCCTTTCGGATGTCTACAGTGTAGAGCCTTTACAGTCGGTGGGGAAAAAAAGTACTTCTAGGGTGCAACGCATCTGCCTCAGGATCAGAAGAATGAAAACTTGGGTGCCGTTGGCTACATTGCCTGGTTCTTCGTTCGATTTATAGGCATAGGTGGAGTTTAGAGTAACAGGCTGAGCTTATATTAGGTGTCCCATGGTCAACGTCTTCATGCTAGTGGTAGAAACCACTCTGTGATATTCGAAGGTCAAATAATGAAAGGAAGTGATGTTCACCCTTACTTGCCATGACAGTTTCAGTCTTACAGAGTTGCACAGGCAGATCTGTGCCAAGTAAGTAAATATATTTGTTTGAAGAATCTTCAATTTCATTCTACTGTATTTTCCTGAAATAAAATTTCTGTATGTGAAGCCAAAATCCCCGATACCTTCAAAGATGTCTACCTCTGTCCCTTCAGAGTAATACTTGTCAGCACTAATTCTCTTGATTTCCTCGCAAGCATGCTCCGGTTTTGGCAATTTTGAGATGAGAAGTAAATCTTCAGTGGCTTCATGGTCAGAGTACACCATTCAGTACCAAACTATCGTATGTTGTTCTTCAGTGTTTGCACACATTTCAGGAAATGCATGCTAATATGAGCATATACTAGCAGAAGACCTTGCATGCAGGACTGTAAGTCAACTTCAACTCCATTTGTGCTTCTGGCTGTCAGATGACCATGATGAAGAGCACGCAGCAGGAAGAACAAGGTAGTCTTGCCGTTTACTGAATTTCTTTTTGTTATCATGCCTTGCAAAGCCAGATATGCCAAGTACACAGGTGATTCTCTGGTTCTTTTTTGAGCAGGACTCCAAAGATTGGTTGATGTTACTCCAGCCACCAAAAAAAAAATCAGTAAGTGGTGACATGGTGATCTTTCTTAAAGCGATGAACTTCATTTAGATTCAGTAAATTACCCATTCAAAGTGTCTTTCAGTACAGGCTTTCCCCCCTTTCCCCAAACACCCAGCCTAATGTCTTCTGGTATCATCAGTCCTAAGAAAATAGATTAATTGTAACAATTGATGGTCCTTCTTCAGAACACACAAAGCACAGTTTACCTAATAATCAGCAATTCTTTCTTGTCTGTAATTATTGGATGTATATCACCGTAACAAGATGATGCGATTATTTTTTATTTGTAACAGCAATAAAACAATCTCATACCTGTTGGTAAAGACGTTCCCAACAATCTTGAGTCATAAGACGGAACAAAGAGAGAAAGGCCCAGCCAAAAGTATCAAAGCTTGTGTAACCATGGTCAGGATTTTCCCCGGCCTTCAGACATATATATCCCTCGGGGCACATGCTGTAAAACATGAGACAATGCATGAAATGCATCATAAATGGCTTCAGCGTGAAGCACCGATTTCCAGGGGAACTTACTGAATGCTCTTGGTTAAGAGCACAGATCTGCAACGGTAAATTCCTTCACTGGGTAAAAACACAGGAAACAGGTGGATGCTAACTTCACAATACCTAAGATCTTTGCAATCTTCTTTTTCCTTTGAAAGGGTAAACTGGAAAATGGTAACCACAGCTCGAGCTGCAATGGCAAATGAGCACCTTGTATTTCAGATACTTGAAAACATTAGGTGCCTAACCAGGAATTTAGTGCTTAAATAGGCTTTTTCTTGGCACTTACTGCTAATTAAGAAGCATGAACTTGGTGTCTCCTGTTACAGTGTGATGGTGTGATGGTTATGTAGTCTGATGCTGGCTGGATGACACCAGCATGTGTCATCTGAGTAGCTTCCTGGTGGCTTACTATCCCTGACCTTGCACTCACTCCCTGCAAGGATCAGATCTTTAATCTAAGAAACTCATCCCTTTGCAACACTCACCACCATAGTCCAGGGTCGACATTTTTTCTGTTTCGGCCAGGAAAATGTTTCCCTTGCGTGTCTTGCAGATCCACATATTAAATGACATGCAGATAGCATGAATTTCACTGGCTTCATTAAACTTTGAGACTCTTTTACAAGTCATTTTCTAGCCCCGTATACCAGAAGAGAAAAAGAATGCTCTCAGTAGTTCTAAGTACTGAATTGCATCATCAAGTGAAACACAAGGTAGAAGTCGTCCTGGGTCAATGAGCCACCCTCTCTCCCAAAGCAGAGACTGATATGATTAGTCAAAAGACCCCACACCTCTCGCATATCACAAGCCACTTTCCAAACACAAGATATGCCCCATCAGAAACTGAACTCTGTGTTCATAGCAATATGCAAAGGCTTTCTGCTGTATGTATCATGGGAAGAGAATACGAGATCGAGGACATTGCCAGTGACCCGGACCTCTACCGTATTTGGGGATTTGTTACGTGGGAACCATCTAATTCCTCAGAGAAGCAGACCTCAGCAGAACTTACAGTAATGCCAGCTCTCTCTGTTCTCTGCCTCAGATAGAGATGAACCTGGTACAATTCAGTGCAAATTCTGACAAAACTAGGGATGGTTGGAACAAGGGGATTGTGAAAGCACTTTGTCAGAGATCAGAGACATCGAGGGAGACCAACTTCCTACCAGTGTTTTGATAACAGAGCAATACCCTCTGTCCTGGCAGATGGTGAACTTGATGTTCTGCCTGTCAGATGGAGGAATCAAGGTTTACTGAACTGCCTTCAGATAGGACGATTATTGTCATATCCAGCCATTTTAGACATGTCACCAGTCATGTAGAGCGTGTCCAATGTGTACTGCTTTTAACTTCTTTTTTTCTCCCAGCAAAAGCCCGCAAAGTTTTTTGATCACTGCTATTTTATACCAAAGCAGAAGATTGCCAGAAATTGAAATATAAAGCAGTAATATAAATAATGCAATGTAATTTTTAAATGCCACCCACAAAAGAGATTGACTCCTGAGAAAGCAGAGTGTGTCTCAGTGTGAAAATTAATTATTTTTTTTAGGATCAATTTTGTACTGATCTAAGTCAAATCTCTACAGCAACCCTGTATTGCCTCTCGAGATGAGAATTTGTTGCTATAAGTTTTGAAGTTATACAAATCTATGGTGTCAGCCACCAACATTAGACATTCAACAACACTTTAAGAAGCTTAATTTAATATCATTAGTCAAGCACAGATTTTTAAGTCTGCTTTGAACACTGAAAAAAGGAGTGCTGAAGCATTGCAAAATGTGTGCATATCCTTGTTTGCAGTAGTCTTCAAAAAAAGTAATAAAACAGCTGATGTTTAATGAATTAAATGTAACGCACAAGTGAGAATATAAGAAGTGATTTTTGTCACCTTAGGTAGCACCAAGTTAGTTTATAAGAGTTGAGAATTTAGACAATAGGAACTAAATCTCACAAAGACAGAAAAAGAGAGACACTTTCTAAATTTTTTCCCTGCCAGCCTGGAAATGCCTCCTTCTAGATCTTTCCTTCTTTGACTACCTATTGTTTCCTGGTAAGAGCCACATTTGAATAAAAATTACAGTCACATTACAGAGTTGTAAGAGAATAAAATGCAGAAATCTCAGCTTTTCTCCCCTAAAATATGCAGATGCACGTTGAATCTCTCTTGCATATCCACGTCCTTTTTTGAGGCAGCCTTTTCACTAAATCTCCTCTCTCCCAAGGGCAGCATCCACTGTCACTCTCTGCAATACAGACATGAGATTTCTGCCTCTGATCTGCTGCCTTCAGTGCCTGTGATGTGCTGCTGACACTGCTCAAGAGCTCTGAGAAATGGATCCTCTGGGTTCCCGAGAAGGAAACCCTTTCCACTTGCTTGCACTAAGGCTTGTTCAGAAGGACATGAACATTTTTCTAAGGCTCATTCCCTTTGCCAGGAGAAGATGACTGCATGCACACAGTGATTAAATGATCATGTCCAGAGGTTGGACAGCCTTTCCTTGGTCTTCCATGAAAGACTAATCCCAGGTGGCTTCACTGAGCTGGTCTTGTTCCTCATATTTTAACATTACTGCTAATGGGTAAAATACCTGAATACAGCTGTGAGAAACTTAATGGTGATGACTTAAACCTAGGCAGGGCAGTTGGTTGGAAATTGTTTCACCTACAATATGTTTTGCCTAAAATCTTAGGTAAAATGGAAACTTTGCCATTAATTTCAATATGAGAGACTTTCCTCTAAATCACTTCACCATTTTGAACAAGAGTCTGAAAGAAAGGAGATACGAGGAGCATTGCACTTAGATGTATTTTCATGGGAACCTTTCGGCACCATGAGATTAGAGGCTACAAAGTCACTCTTAGGTTTTTGTTGCTGATGTGGACACCTGGGGAAATTCTTTTTGATGAACGTTAGAGCCCAAAGCACTTTACCACAACTGCTCAGAAAGCCCTAGGACATGGAGATGCAGCTCCTCTGACCACAAAAGAGAGCAATGGTACTTGAGATAAATATTTTCTGTTTATAATACAGGTAGTGTTTCTTCACGTTTCATTCTGTCTTTACGTGTCTCCAAAACCTTTTCTAGGCAGCAGTAGATCGCTGTGGTGAAAAGATCTGACACTGCAGTGGGTATACACGGTTCTCTAATATTATGTTTGGGTGTAAGAGTATTCAAACCCTCACATCTTCACCAAGAAAAGCATGAACTCTAGCTCAAAAATGCTATTAATGGTAGCTCACATCCTTCTTACAGAGACTCGACACTTGAGACAAAATACCCTACTTTTCAACTCTTTATTCTTTCTCACCCTCTTTCATAGCCAACAGAAGTGGCATGGGGTATGGGAAAGCGTGAAAAATGTTGAGAGGAAGACAAAACGCTGCTTCCCAGAAAAACACACTACAGAAGTTTAGGTGTAAGACTCTCACATGAGAATATTATTCTGCAACTGACACCATTTCCTCTGAGGATTTTTTTAAGGAGTCTCAAGATTTTGCTGAAGTGTCTTCGATGTATAATATTAAGCCTTCCTCTCTGAGTTTTTTAACAAACTCTGGAGATTCTTTTTACCTTGGAGAAGCATGTCTCAGGATTGCGCTATCCTCTGAAGCACAGAGATGGGCAACAACAAGCTACATAAACACAACATCCTCCACAGGAGCCTCACAGGATGCTGTTCAATTGATCACAATAAAATTAGTGTCATTGATTCAGAAAAGTTAAAAGCATCAGTCTACCTACCTATCCATCAGGCTGTAATCACCGGTGTAAGCTGGTGTTGGTACAGGAAATTAAAGAACATAAGAAACAGCTTTGTTTTAAGT